>NW_026048472.1:0-53474 GCF_023864345.2 Schistocerca serialis cubense
ATTGCAGTTAAAAAGTTGATGCAAAAATTAATGTACTGCAACCTTTGATAGGCATTAGAATGTTTGTATCCCAAAGCGAGTCAAGAACTCATCCCCTTCAGTCATTTTCCACACACAATTGATGTTTGCTATAACTGCAATCAATTTTGGTCAACATTCACAGAATACAACACTGATGAAAGGAGCAGCATGACAAAATTCTGCAAAATAATAGTAGACAGTTTTTCTGTAGATAATTGATTGCCAGACATTGAAGGAAGAGATTTGAAGTACTGATTTTGAATTAAACCTTCAAGAAAATTGTAAAAAGTCATTCCATTAAAATATGGTTTTTAAAAAGTGCCTTTATAAAGGACGATACAAGAGTATTGCCTCACTGTAAAGATTTGTGGTATAGATGGGATTAGTGTCAGTGGCAGTGAAAATCAGAATCTGTGACAATGTTGACGTCTCTTATGGCAATAGTATACAGCAGATCTCTATAAAAAAAAAATTGTGCCCAGTAAATAGAAGAAAACACGTCTCACGGCATACAAGGAGTATAGCAGAAGTCAACAAAATTACTGTTGACTATCATTGTTGGCCATTGGCTGTGGTATCTTAAAACCTATTCTGAGCTCAAATTTAATTACCGTCTCAAACAGAATGACCTCCTCCTTGTGAACCAGAAAAGATGTTGTGGACACTGATCATGCAAAATCAAACCTGCATTTTTCTCACATGGCATCCTGAAAGCTATGGATCAAGGCAATTGTATAGATGCATTGCCGGCCGGAGTGCCCGTGCGGTTCTAGGCGCTACAGTCTGGACCCGAGTGACCGCTACGGTCGCAGGTTCGAATCCTGCCTCGGGCATGTATGTGTGTGATGTCCTTAGGTTAGTTAGGTTTAATTAGTTCCAAGTTCTAGGCGACTGATGACCTCGGATGTTAAGTCGCATAGTGCTCAGAGCTTTTTGAACCATATAGATACATTATTTCTTGACTCTCAAAAAGCATTTGACATACCATGAAAATATACTTATTACCAAAAGTATGATTGTCTACAGCATCAAAGTTTGTGACTCAACTGAGGATATTGTGGTAGGAAGGACACAGCATGTTATCTTCTATGGAGAGTCATTGACAAATGTAGAAGTCACTCCAGGCACACCCCAGGAAACTGCATTGGGACCCCCCTTGTTCATTTGTATATTCATGGCCTCAAAGACATTATTAATAATAACCTTAGACTGGGGCTATTTATTAGCTGCCATTGCTTTAACCATTAAATATGATAAATTTTGACAATATTATGAAAAGTATAGATTGCTATTCCCCATGTGGAGGAGACATTGAGTCACAGACACACACAACAAAAAAACTACTATACATTTGAGCTTCCAGACAAAAGGCCTTCTTCTAAAATAGAATATATGCACACATTGACATCCATAGCTACAGTTGTGCTGTGACTGTGGGTGTGTGTATTTAGGTATCTGTGTGGTTGTGTTTTTGGGTAAGTACGTGCATTTGCTAGAAAAAGTGAAGGAGCTGAAAAGCTAGTGTGAATAGTGTTTTCTGTTAAGTGTTTGTGTGTCACATGTCACTCAATTATAGAGTAATGGTTGCCTTCCCTTTACTTTATGTATTGCGTCTTATCATGTTGTGCCTGTTATGCAGCAAAACTGATGCGCCTCTTACCCTCTAACCCCATCTCCTCAATTTTTGCTGCCCGAGGCAGCTTTTTAGTAGATACAAATATACAACCACGAGGGTTGGAACTTTAATAGTGGCAACTATCTATTTACAGCTTGTACAAAATAGATACGTGTTTCAAAGTTTTACTGACCTTCAAAGTAGTCACCAGCATTGTGTATAACCCATTGCCAGCAATGTGGAAGTCATAGAATACTCTTAGCAGTGCCAATTGTGTTGCCAGTTTGAGCGGCGCAGTCTATTGCCCGACGAATGTGTAGCAGCTCTGAAGCAAATGCGGTGAAGTGTTTCCTTCAGTTTAGAAATCTAGTTGAACTTACGAGGGTTTAAGTCAGGGGAGTGCAGTAGGTGGTATAGCACTTAGCAACCCTATCAGTCAAACAAATCAGTAACAGCTTGAACTGTACATGCTTGAGCATGGTACTACAAAATGATTATCAGATCCTGCAGAAAGTGTCATTATTTCTGTCTCTATGCTGCGCATTTTTTTGAACACAACCTGCAACCAGCTTAGAGACAGAAGTGATGACACTTTCTGCAGGATCTGACCATCATTTTGCAGGACCATCCTCAAGCACATACAGTGCAAGCTGTTACTGATTTGTTTGACTGATGGGGCTGCTAAGTGCTATACCAACTACTGCACTCCCCTGACTTAAGCCCTTGTGAGTTCAACTAGATTTCTAAACTGAAGAAAACATTTCATGGCATTCGCTTCAGAACTGCTACAAATTTGTTACGCAGTAGACCATGCTGTTCGAACTGTCAACACAACTGACACTGCTACGAGTATCCTATGACTCCCACATTGCTGGCAACAGGTTATACACAATGCTGGTGACTACTTTGAAGGTCAGTAAAACTTCGAACCATGTAGCTATTTTGTAAAAGCTGTAAATAAATAGTTGCCACTATTAAAGTTCCAACCCTCTGACATTAATGCTCATATTCTGTGAAGCACTGTGAAGTGCATGGCACAGGGGTACTTCCAATTGTACCACACATTAGAGTTTCTTCTTGTATGTAGCATGAGAACAACTGCTTAAAGGCCTATGTGCTGTTATAATTATAAGAATCTTTTATCCACAGTCATCTTGACTGCATGTAATAGAAACATTGTCATTAGAACTAAAACTTTTGAAAAAATAAATATTAAAAAGCCAAAGAATAAAAGTATACAAAGTAACTTGGCATGAAAGTAACATTTCAGGTTGTCAGGAAGCACTAATTGTGCCCATGTAAAATTACCTTGCCTGTTCATGCATCTTACTTTAAAACTGGAAAATTTATTTGCATTGTGTGCTTGAGCATGCTTGGCTTATATTTGTGCGAAGTGTTAAAAGTTACTTACATTTAAAAAAACTGTAACATAAGCTTATGGTTTAATTTTTATGTTCTAGTTTTCCATTTATGACTTGTTTCTATAATAGTCATGGAATACTCCTACTCTTCATTTTACAAAGTGCACAGTTTTACATTTAAAGCAAGTTTCTTACTTTAAAAAATTTATAAAGTTGTGCCTATATATGTTTGCTGTCAGAGGTTACCATTGCTATTGTTTGCCATGTAATCATTAACATACAACATGGACAACAAAAGTCCCAACACAATTCCATGGGACACATCTCAAGTTATTTCTACATTTGTTGATGGCTCTTCTTAAAAGATAATCTGCTCCTCCCTATCAAGAAATCCTCAGTCCAGTCCTAAACTTTATTTGGTACCCCATATGACTGAAAGTTTTGGGTATGGCACCGAGTTACACACTTTTCAGATGTTGAGAAATACAGAGTGGTGCACAAAGAAATGGCCCCAAATGCTAGACTGTTCATTGTCACCCACCAGTTGTCATCCATTGTTTCAAAGAGCTGTTGCTTGCATTAGCTTATTTGTTGATTATTTTTTATTATTACATGTTTATCTATTTGTTGTTGTATCTGCTCATGGTGCACAATAATTCATGCATAACTGGTAACAGTTTGTACTTGAAGCAGGTTTTTCATGCACCACCCTGCATATCATCTGCCGGATGAACTTCATCTTTGGCCTTCGAAATGTGTAGTTCTGTCCTATGTTTGGTCAAGCATTCTTCTAATCTTGAGCCACAATTACTGTACCTGCTTTTGCACTACATGTTTAGATTTCTCCTTGAAAAATGAAATCACCACCTCTTTGGATGACTTTCTAAATATGTAGACTTCCTATTTCTTTTAACTGCCCTTTGTCTTCAATAATCAGTGTTGTTACACATGTATTATTGTGAACATTCTCAGAGGGGTCAGATCTGTTCACTGCCATTGGATCATATATATTTTTGTCATGGGTGACTTTCTGATTGATTCAAATAGGTTACAGAGAACTTAGTATTGTTTCTCAGGGTTTTTCATTGTGTCTAGTACCAACAAAACTGTAATTATCCAAATTGTATGATTAAGGTCTCGTCCATGATAGTATAATGGACATAAGAATTAACAAGCTGAGGCTTTCTCTAAAGTTTTTGAGTAATTCTAGTGTTGATAGAAACCCAGTTATAAATTTGTGCCTACCCTTGATGTTGAATCTTGTACAATTAATTTTGCAGGCAACTTTAGTTTCTGTCTCCGTGGACCTGAGTTTCCTGTCTACTGCAAAGAATACACTAACCCAGTCATCCATTATCGTGTCCTTTTGACATGCTCTTAAATGTACCCAAATTTCTCTGCTGTCAATTTCAGGTATTGACCAGCTTTCTGTACATATGTGGCCTCTCTTCATTATTGAGATTGCTTATAGATCTTGGACTTTGTTGTGAATCCTTTGTCAGTTGTCATTAGGAAGTCTCCTTTGTGGGGAGATGGTGGAGTTGCATGTATGGGGCTCTTACACTAATACTTGAAGCCTCTTACAGCTATGATTGTCTGGACTAACCTGAATAACTCCTGGGTGTACTCCACAGTCAGCTATTTGGCTAGCAGCCTCTGATGTTCAGTGCAGCCCTGACCCTGTTACGGATACCATGCAGTTCTCACTGTGTATGCCACTAGTTCAGGCAGTCACAGACTAGCTCATGACAGAACCTTTGAAGTCTCTGATTCAGTCTTTCATCTTGGAACCAGGGGGCTACACTAAGTTCTGGGGGCAATGCTGCAGATTGTAAGCTTCTGAAATTCTGTTCGCAATCCTGGTCTTCTCAACCATCTCTGCCAGTTGCAGGAATCATCGAAGTATGACATTGGAATGCAAATTATGGGCATATTTTGTTCCGGTCTATAGCTGGTTGCACAGTTTTCCATCAGTGGCTTCTGGAACGGTTCCAGGCTCCTTCAGCAGGTTTAAACATATTGAAAGACCCTCCAACCCACCTTGCCACTCCCCCCCTCCCCCCTCGCCCCCCTCCCCCCCTCCCCCCCCTCCCCCACTCGCCCCCACTCGCCCCCCTCCCCCCCCCCCCCCCTCCCCTCACTCCCCAGGCATACATAGTGTGATCTTGCTGCTGTTTCCCAAAAGGGTACAATGATTTGCTGCAGGTTTTAACTGCTGAGAGTTAACAAGCCTACTTTTCTTCACTTGTTTCCCCTTGGCACAGGACGTAGGTGGTGACGTGTATCACACTGTCTCAGTTTCAGTGGCAAATGTGCCTCAAATTTGTTGCAAGCAAATGAGTGTATGACCCATTCCATAGGCCAACAACTAGCACAGTGCTCAGTCAGTGAGTCAATCCACAAATTTCCAGCAGCTTAGGACTAGCAACTTCATTATCTCAGGCCTGATAGTAGCATTCACAAAGTCCTATGATATTTCTGCATACATTTTCAACTTCTCACCCACCGAGTCTCCATCTCTGCATCTATATTCCATCACTGGAAAATCCAGGATGAAATAACAATAATAATATTAGGAAAATGGTAGATTGCTACTCACCACATGAGGAGACACTGAGTCGCAGACAAGCACAACAAATGGACTGATACACATTTTAGCTATCAGACAGAAGTGTGTCTTTGAAAGTTCGAAAGTAGGAAACACACACACACACACACACACACACACACACACACACACACACACACACATACACACACACATTTGCACGTGCATTTGTTTATATGGATATGTTTGCTGATGTCTGTAAGAGTAATTTTCTGCCTCTCTTGCAAGTCTTCGAGGTTAGAGTTTGAGTTTCAAAAAGACACGAGAGAGGCAGAAAATCACCTGTTCGAACATTACCAAATGTATTCATGTCCACAAATGCCCTTCAAAATGAGAATAAATTCTCGAAATGTGTGCAAAGTCTAAAGAAATAAGTAACTGGTGAAGTTTTCATTATTTAGGTCATGAACGTCAGTCACAGGTTTTCCTGAACCATCTGATGTGGTGAATGAAATTAAGGTCTTTTGCCTAAAAGCTCAAATGTATGTTGTGCCTGTCTATGACCCTTAAGTTTCCTCTATATAGGGAGTAGCACTCTACCCTTTTTGTTATATTGGTATATATCACTCTTATTTTCTGCCTCATTCTTGCTCTTGCTGAAGAAGTTTTAAAGCCAGTTCAAAACAAATGGGTTAAGCTTCAGCTTTTAATTATTTGTCATTACTGTAATAACTGATAATTTTGCATCTGTTCCAGTGAGTGCTAAGCAGATAAATCTCAAAATAAATGTAACCAATGAGATACAGATGTAATTATCTGAAAGACCTTTTTCATAAATGAAGCGCCATATATTAAAAATTTAAAAAAAAATTCGGTTCAATTCAGATGATTGTTTCACAGACAAGCTAGCCATCACTTACCTTTAGGAGGCACAACTCTCAGTATACTGAATACAAGCAGAAGAAAATGAATAATACTCGTCATCTGAGAACCACATTTTCCTCCTTTACGGGAGAAAGTAAAAAGAAAGATGCTAATAGGGACCCAGTTTGTATGAATGAGAAGGGAGGAAAAGTTGAAGGGAAAGGCTAGGAATGTGAGAGTAATATTTTTTAAGTTTTTAGAAACAGACTATTAAGAGCTATTAAGTTGTGGTGTTGCTATAGTTTTAAATTTGTAAACAACAGTAACTCAAAAACTGGCAGAGTGGTCTGTGTACAGTGAGATTTTAAAGAAAGAGATTTTTGAAAAAATGGAAATTTCACATGAACATTTTGAGTGACTTACTTTTACAAAGAGACACTCATAAGCTTGGTTCTGATTGATGTGCCTGCTCCTTAGTCAACCACCTTCAAACTTCCATATTTTCTCCCATCTAGAAGGAACCTATAATTCAAAAATGTAACACAGTAGTTATTTATTAAGATTAGTTTTCACTTGTTAGAGACCATACATTTTGTGAAGTTGTGGCTTTGGTACTGTCATGCGCTTCGTTGAAACAGTAGCAAAACTTTTTTTAAAATTACACTTAAATCAGTAAGTGACTGAAATTATATTCTGACACCTCACCTGAATAGTGCTAAACACACAAATTCCTTGTAATCTAACAAATAATCAAGTAGATCTAAAAACAAAGATGATGTAACTTACCAAACGAAAGTGCTGGCACGTTGATAGACACACAAACAGACACAAACATACACACACAATTCAAGCTTTCGCAACCAACGGTTGCTTCATCAGGAAAGAGGGAAGGAGAGGGAAAGACGAAAGGATGTGGGTTTTAAGGGAGAGGGTAAGGAGTCATTCCAATCCCGGGAGCGGAAAGACTTGCCTTAGGGGGGAAAAAGGACAGGTATACTCTCTCTCTCTCTCTCTCTCTCTCTCTCTCTCTCTCTCTCTCTCTCTCTCTCTCACACACACACACACACACACACACACACACACACACACACACACACACACGCACGCAGACACAAGCAGACATTTGTAAAGGCAAATGGTTGCAAAAGCTTGAATTTTGTGTGTTTGTTTGTGTGTCTATCAACATGCCAGCGCTTTCGCTTGGTAAGTTACATCATCTTTGTTTTTAGATATATTTTTCCCATGTGGAATGTTTCCATCTATTATATTCAAATAATCAAGTAGTGTATACAACCTGATTTGTTTTGTTGAGTATTAATAAAGTATATAAAATTGGTTAAAATGAAATGGTTCCCTTCCAGCTTCCAGACCCAGATAATCTACCAAAACCACTTGGAATGGAGTTTTTCAAATTCAATGCATCAGTTGCAAGGTCACCCTCATTCATCAATCTCCGTGAAGTGAGTTGTAGATTTAAGCTTCCTCCTGGTGTTTACTGCATAGTGCCATCAACTTTTGAACCAAATGAAGAAGGAGAATTTATTCTTCGTGTATTCTCAGAGAACAAAAACAATATGGAGTAAGTATTTTCGAGTGTATATTAAATGGTACTGATTCTGTTCACATTGCAGTAGGAAATGTAATGTACTTAAGTAAATGAAAATGGACATATTTTTGTATAAAAATTTTTGGCGTAGAACTCTTTCTTTAATTTATTGTGGCTGTAGTTAGTAATACTTGTAGAGCAATAAAAGAAATTAATGCCTAATTGAACTAAATATATATGAAATGTGTGTTTACTAATTTAATAATCATTGTTGCCATTGCAATATCATTTTTTTATTATGTCAAAGTTAAGTAGCAACACACTCATTTTGAAAATGTGTGGGGTAGTGCTGTTCAAAAGTAAATAATAAAAATTTATATGTCTTACATTTATTTTGTTTCTTCCAGGGAAAATGATGAAGAAGTTGGAATGGGTGAAATAGATGAAAAAGTAAGTCTCATGAAGAAATAAAGGCTTTAATTTTCCTAATTTATATTTTGTATTAATTTCTGCAGCTATTTGACAGTTGTAATTTAAATAATGAGATACTATTTGTAATTAATGAGAGCGGAAGCTATTCCACAATAGTCACACTGATCCATATGTGATACCCAACTATTAACATTAACACCTTCTGTGACACAGGTTTTGAGCCTCATATCACTAGATAGGAACACTTTGGTGAAAGGCCATTTCTTCTTCTACTAATAACTTCTACAGAAATGGAAGATTTTAAAAAAATTAAATGAATTTATTGCTCTGATAATGTAATAGTCGATTTGGTCAAGAAATTAGTGTTACACATTTGATTATTCTGGTTAAGAGACAGTTTTCAAAATGAATAACTGTCACTGGCATTAAAACATAGACACTGTTGTGATAACTGAAGAAAGATGAGATGTTAAAGTGGATGATTGAAGTATTAAAAAAATAAACTGAAACTGAAGGTTGAAATTCAGTTGACGAATGCAGTACTGGCTCTCCTGTAGTAAAAGCCATATGTAGTTCAGTACTACCTGCAGATGGTATTTGTCGATTTTGAGGCATCTAGAACATGACAGTGTTCCACATAAAATTGGTAAAACTGAAATGGCTCTCTTACAGGTTTTCCAGATCCAAATAATCTACAGAAGCAACTTGGTATTGGCTTTTTAAAATAAAATGCATCAGTAGCAATTCTGGTGTGTGTGTGTGTGTGTGTGTGTGTGTGTGTGTGTGTGTGTGTGTGTGTGTGTGTGTTTTACATTCTTCCAGGACTTGAAATATCATACTTGTGTTGTGTTGTCAAGGTGAATTAGATTGTTAAGGATGAAAAGAGTGACATTCTGAAAGTAATGACAGACTAGATGTATAAAGGCATTGTAAGTCTGAAACAAGAAACTTAATTGTGATTCAGTATACATGCAGAAGAATTGTAATACAAAATTAACTTTAAAAAAATAATTTACAGACTCTATACGGTGGAAAACAGTTTCATAATACTGATACAGTGTTGTAATTATTCTGCTTAACAACATTTTGAAAAAGATTTTAATTCAGTTCCAACAAAATCTGTTAAAATATGTTGAGAAATAAAGTACTGATATGATCTTTGTTAATACACTGGATTGAGCTATCTGGTGTATTATTTAAGACTTTAGAATTAGGTGTATTGAAGAACTTTGGTTTGCACAATTTATATCAGGTTATTGACTGCACAAATGCTGATGGGGTATGCCATTGCAGATGGCTACCAGAAAGCAGTGATGGTAATGCAGTGTGGCATTCTGATGACAGCCCCTAACATTTTCACACTAACAACTTGCGTAAAATCTGTCAATCAGAAATTATAATATTAGGGACAGTTGTCTTATGAACGTGCTTTTGACTTTTGCCTGAGTATATGTTTGTGTCATGACAATTTCTGATGTAGCATAATAGCTTGCATTAATATTAGTGGGAATTAAAGTTACCTTTGAAGAGGGACATTAAATTTTTGATGAGTGCTATGTCAAGTCAGAAGTTTGTAAATATGGTGGCTAATAGCAGTTGCCTTAATATTTTTAGGAATGTTTGATTTTGGTAGATTATACATACTTATTTGGTACATGTGTTTTTATTTTTGTTAGGTAAAGAATGAGCCTGTACCAGAGGAGCACAAGTCTGAGGACAAAATTAAGGAATACTTTAAACAAATTGCTGGTGATGACATGGAAGTGGACTGGATGGAACTGAAAGAAGTACTTGACTATGCACTGCGCAATGGTACTATAAAAATAAGATTTAATTTTTGTATGTGACTATTTCAGATGGACAGTTTGACTTAAATAATGTTTGGATGCAAACTTAGGACAACATTTTCTTGTGCATGTTGATTTAATGACTTTCATAACAACCTTTACATAATTTCATGGTAAAATTATGCTTAATAGGCAGAAGTTTCTTATGGGTGAAATGTGTTACATAAACAACTGAGAAATAGCAATTTTACATAATAGTGTCCAGAGTAGTTTAATTTTTTATTTATTTTTATTTATTTTCTATTCAGTGATCGATTTATATATGATAAATTCTCTTGCAAATTGCTTTACAGCTAAGCAACATATTACAGCTTTCTGGGAAAGTTAGTTAGTCATGCTTCAAAAATTTATGCTTATGTTATTAATGAACTGTTTGATGCAGCTGTAGAAATGACAAATGATCACATTGTTTGCTAAAATGTGTGTGTAGGGACACTAATGCCTACATAAAAAGTACATACATGGAATAATGGTGTAATAAATTCCACTTTATTGTGAATAGATACAAGAAAACATGCATACACAGTAACAAACAAGCAGAACAGTCAGCAATAAAGAATATGAGGAACTGTCGACACACTGCACTTGTCACATATCGATTAGTCAATTATGTCACTCCCACATAGTCCTCCCCCTTATAAAGTGCGGAGCACTGGGGATGAGAGAGAATCTGAGTTTGATGTTGTGCCTAGCCCGCATGTTGGTGGCTGGGCATGGAGGACATGTAACTGCAGTTGGTGACACATCTGGCTTGGTAGTGTGGCCATGAGGAGGAGACAGCAGTTGGTGAGTGTGGGGTATTGGTTCACCTGGTGTCATTGCGTAGCCACCAGAAGTCGGTGGTAGTTATTCCAGCATGATCTGATGATTGCTTGATGAAACTGGAGGACCAGAGCTGGTACAGTTGTGGTGCACTGTACTGTATGTGGCTATACCCTGTAGCTTTACAGGTTGCAGTTTGTCCACAGATACTGTTGTGTGTGGAGCACAGTCGTATTTTGGAGGTACTCTAAGCTGTTCTGATGTTTTGCAGGCTGCTTGGAGTTCGTGTTCCTTTGATGTGATTGCAGTTAATTATTCATGCTGGGTGTGTTGTGTTTTGTTGAACAACCCTTTTCTCCAGTAGTAGTATGACTGTTAGCAGTGTGTACTATTTGGTCATTTAGTAAACCCACAGTCAGAGGGACCTGCTTGAGGAATTAAGTGCTGAAAATAAGTGAAGCAGTGTGGGTTAACACAAAGGTCCAACTGCAGTTCTCAGTGAGACCAATGTCTAACTCCAAAGTCGTGTGACCATATATGCACATGACGGAATCTTTAACTGCAATTAGAGACACTGTACTGTGTTGTTTTGCCTCTGGGTGGAATGTGCCCAGCAGTTTGCGGAGATCCATTGTCATGTCAGTTAAAAAGACTAGGCCTGAATGGTGGTTGGTCAAGGACAGCTTTTATAATGTAGTGTTGTGGTCATTTATTTGTTAGCAGCATGGGACAGTGAGACAATATGCACTATGATCAGCAGTCGTACAATGCCTTTTTGACATACAGTGCAGGCTGCTCTTAAATTGTAGGCATCGTATGGATGTGCACGAGTGGTATTGTGACTAAGAGATTGTGGTGGTGAGACAGCCTCTTGATGGTGGCATGGAGCTTTTGTAAGACCTCAGGAGCACTCTGTGGCCTTTGAGCAGAGGCAGTGTTGCATCGAATTGATACATCAGGCTTGTACGGGATGGAGTGAACAGAGGTTGATGATGTGGCCACTATGGCAAGTGAGTCAAGCAAGATGTGTGCTCTGTCAGCAACTTGGAGCAATGGCTGCCTATCATGAGCAATTAAGGTTAACTTCACTTAGGGTATAAATTGTCGTTGCCAAATGTGTAACAGCAAATGTCCAGAATGATACTGGTATCAATCATTCTGCACAAATGTCTCCAAAATTTATATAGTGTCTTGTCGTCATGCGTCTCGTGGTACAGGATTTGCACGAAAAGAGTTCTGCACTCTTTCTCCCCAGATAATTTTGTTAGGGCAGCTTGAAGAGATGAAATGAGTGTTGGACAAAATAAAATGTTGTTCACTAACAAATAAATCCTGTACATACAAAATCATGTTTAAACAATTCCAACACTGGATAGATAAAACTCGGAAACAGATAGTGTGCTGCTGCAAGTGTACTACCAAGATGATGATGTTTTGATCAGTGAACTTCAATGTAATATAAATTTATTTCAAAATTTAAATATTTGCCTACATTTCGTTCATTGTGCCAATAACAGATCTCCATCTTCCTTATTTTGGTGCCTAGTAAATACCCAGAACAGTTATTTCCAGTCGGTAATACTAGTTTCTGATTTGTGTTTTGAATCTGGTTATTACGAGACACGGAACTACACTCGTGCTCATAAATTAAGGATAATGCTGATACAGGTGAACAATGCTCTGGTGGGTAGTTTGCGGGTTTAAATCACCTCGGGGTATGACCATCCGGTGCATTTGACCTGCGGTCGTCGCACGGTGGTGCTGGCAGCAGTCCACATACACAGAGGAGTGTTGGTGCGTGTCAGTACGGTACAGCGAGTAAGTGTGCAGATGTTTTCAGACATGCTAATGGTGACTGTGTGTTGAAAATGGCTCAAAGAGCACATATTGATGACGTTATGAGGGGTAGAATACTAGGGTGACTGGAGACTAGTCAAACACAGCAGGTCATAGCACAGGCCCTCCATGTACCACAAAGTGTGATCTCAAAGTCATGGCAATGATTCCAGTAGACAGGAAATGTGTCCAGGCGTTACAGTACAGGATGTCCACAGTGTACAACACAACAACAGGACCGATATCTCACCATCAGTGCCCACAGACTGCCACGGAGTACTGCAGGTATAGCCTTGCTCGGGACCTTACCGCAGCCACTGGAACAGTTTCCTCCAGACCCACAGTCTACAGACGACTGAACAGACATGCTTTATTCACTCGGAGACCTGCAAAGCGTATTCCACTGACCACTGGTCACAGGAGAGCCCATAATGCCTGGTGTCAAGAACACAGTACATGGTCATTGGAACAGTGGTCTCAGGTTATGTTCATGGATGAGTCCAGGTATAGTCTGAACAGTGATTCTCGCCAGGTTTTCATCTGGCGTGAACCAGAAGCCAGATACCAACCCCTTAATGTCCTTGAAAGGGACCTGTATGGAGGTCGTGGTTTGATGGTGTGGGGTGGGATTATGATTGGTGCATGTACACCCCTGCATGTCTTTGACAGAGGAACTGCAACAGGTCAGGTGTATTGGGACATCATTTTGCACCAGTATGTCCACCTTTTCAGGGGTGCAGTGTGTTCTACCTTCCTCCTGATGGATGATGACGCACAGACCCACCAAAACAGAAACATTGAAACAGAAGATATCAAGCGAATGGAGTGGCCTGCCTGTTCTCCAGACCTAAACCCCATCTGGGATGCTCTCAGTAGATGTATCGCTGCATGTATTCAAACCCCTAGGACACTTCAGGAGCTCCGACAGGCACTGGTGCAAGAATGGGAGGCTGTACCCTAGCAACTGCTCGACCACCTCATCCATAGTATGCCAACCCGTTGTGTGACCTGAGTACGTGTACGTGGTGGTGATATCTCTAGCACGTGTTTCGGGACAGTTTTCTCAACTTGTCACCAATATTATGGACTTACAGATCCGTGTCGTGTGTTCCCTATGTGCCTGTGCTATCAGAGCCAGCTTTGTGGCACTACATTCTGCAATTATCCTTAATTTATGAGCAAGAGTGTATATAGATGATACTCGTGAATGAATATAGAAAGCTGTTGTTGGTAGTGAAATGAGAGGATTAACATTAGCATACACTCCACTACATTGTATGAAGTGTAAGTTTTACTAGTAACAAGCATCCATAGTATATTATATAATTCATTTGTATTGCTTTTGTTCTAAAATCTGAAAGTTTGAAACTATTTAACTACATGAAACACATTAACAGTTGTGAATATGCACAACTGTCAGCTGTAGACTGGAAAAATGAAAATGAAAATTTGTGCTAGAGTGGGCCTCGAAACCAGATTTCCCACCTACTGTGAGCAGTTGCCTTACCATTAGGCTATCAGAGCAAGAGTCATGCCCAGACCCAAACTTCCTGTAACCTCCCCCTTCCTAATTGTCCTACTGGATTGCAATATAACTGACCATGATTGCATATGTCTAATGGAATTTTTACAGCGAGTAAGGCTATTGTTACCAAAGGAAAATAACACCACTAGGTTGGAGGAAAGTGTACAACAGACTCTTCCGAAGTAATAATCTACTCTAAACTAAATACTGATGACAGTTTTGAAACGGTTGGACTATACTGTGATCGCTCATGAACCACATGGGGGGAAAAGGGTACCATTTAATATTTACTACAAAAATTACTGATAGTATAAAGAAAACATTGATAAGCTGAAAAGGGCATAATTAAATGGTCACCAGCCTGCTAGGGTAATGAATCTCCAGAATCTTAAAAAAGGCAATGGCAAAGAAATTTAAGCAAACAATCACTGGCACGGCAACAGAAGGTTGTCACACTTGTCCAAAGGCACAGAAATTTGTGTGAAAATAAATGAATCAGAAAACATTGAGTTTGCAGTTACTTATTCTGAAATACTAAATTTTGAAAGTGAAGTTACATGGAGTTGCTGGTTAAGCAAATGACTGGCTTAGTTTAAACTTTGTTATGTAAAAGAAAAAATGACTTTCAGTGACCTCAGTGTAATGCAATGCAAAATTAAAAAAATAGACAAACAATTTACTTTTGATTATTGGAAGACTGAATTGAATTTACTTTATGCAAATGAGCAACTTACGTTATTTTTAAAATAACACCAATAAAATAAATACCAGCCAGCAGAAGTCACTCGCTAAGCTAAATACAGAATAAATGAAATTGCGTACTCTTGATTTGTGCTGTATCTTTACTTATTAGTTTTGCCAGTGAAATTTTATGTTATTTTAAGTGAATGAAGTTAATACTCAAAATTGCAAATTAGTCAAGCTTCTGTTATGAAACACAAGAATTAACACTTACTGCAGCATAAAATTTAGACTGAAACTGGTCATTAGCAAACAAACAAAACGTGCAGTAAATAGTTAATCAACTTTCAAATTCTTACAACACTCGGTGACTGCACGGAAAAGAAAGGGACCCTGCCTGGTAATAATGTCTGTGGACAATGATAACACAGGTGTCTATTAAAGTTGGTTACACTTTCTGAGAGAACTGCAACTGGGTAAAGCCTCTACAGTACTATATGTGTCAGTTAACAGACTTAAGATATTGTAGCTGTGTGGACAACAAAGAATGTAGCCGATGACAATGCTGAGCTACCCCGCTGTTGCCCCAAGATGTCTCCAGAGCCATGGATAATTACGGGACAGGCAACAGGTAAAACTTAAGCTTCCTCTGCTTGTCCACTCCTACCGTGCTTTCAATACTCGTGGATTAACAAATGTGGCGTGTCTACACTGATGCGAGCATAGATGTACACCATGTCTGCGGAAGCATGCAACACACTTCCGCACTCTTTCATCACTCAAGCTGCTCTGCTTTTTCTCTGCTCACAACATGACACTCTCTCCATACGCAAAGATGAACAAAGGCCCAGTTACTGCCATTTCGTCATTGCTATCAATACATTTAAAGAAAGTTCCCTTGGCTGTTACCAAGCAATTTACAATATTTTCATTATAATTCTAATCAATTATATACAGTTAGAAATAAATACATTATTACATCGGTTACATATTAAACACAATTTCTGTAATAAGGCTTACAGAATCAGAAGTACAGTAAAAGTTATCAACGAGTATTAAACGGCGAAAATTTTGGATGGTGCAGAAGGTATTTTATCTGCATTTTCGGTGTTACGAACCATGTGCGTACAACCTGTACTCGCACATCAGTTACGTATATTCCTGTACAGGGAAGACATTTTATTTGAAAGTAGCTTGCCTAGTGTTGGCAGATAAATTAATAAGTTAAGGTGGCAGCTTCTGAGAAGTGCAAAATCTGGGTTAGAGTCCCAGACTGGCACAAATTTTCTTTGCCATTATTCCGTTATACAGCTGATGGTTGTCCATATTCACAATTGCTAATACATTTCATCTATTTCATAATGGCTGTAATTGCTGCAGTGCCTGTTGCTTCAGACATACCTGTATGTCCAAAGGGACATTAAATTGTAATTTTAAGTAACACAGGCACTGCAATATCATAATATTGTATTGTAGAACTTCATTGAGAGATTGTTTAAATTAAAAAGCAAAGCGACATATATCTACACTCAGATGGCAACAGATTATAGAAAAGTGTCATCACAGTCTAGCAAGATTGATTAGTGAGAAGTAGAAATAATATAAGTTCCTCTTTAAGGAAAGGAACAATGATGTGACTACAGAAGAAATGTACTTCAAAATCCTGATACTTATGTCAAAATGTGTGTAGCAATTCTAGATATCCATACAAAAAAAAGGATTTTTAATTCTGATATGCATAATATAATTTGTAATACTTTGTTCAAATTGTAATCTCTCAAAAGATAAGCAGAAAGCTTCAGGTGCTTAACCAGATTAGAAACAAAAACCAACCCAAATGTAATCGTATCACAGCTCAAAAATCTAGGAGAATTTGAGACTCAAGGATAAAATTAACTCCACTGTTGTTTAATGAGGGTGAATTAGGGTAGCCAGTGGTTTCAAATAGATAACATAATTTTGTATTTACTAAAGTATATTGTCAGAATAGTGACACAGCTGTTTAGCATAGAAAGAAGATAGGAACATTGATAAATTAGATAGGAACCTGTGGAGTGTACAAAGTGGTGTCTGCATCATGTACAGCAGAAAAATACTACTTGAATACCATCTGGTACTGTGTCAGATAAAAGTACAATTCCCTCATCTGAGAATGCAATCTCTCTATATGGATGGAGGGCAGTTAGTTTGATTTTTCTTTTCACATGGAAACAGATTTGTTTTTCCTTAAATAACTTATTCATAGTGTTTGGTATTAACATATATAATGCATTTTGGATTCGAGCTGTTTGTGGAACAAAGTATTGTGTGGAAAAAAGTATACTTTACCTGTTTCCTGATAAAAAAACAAAACAAACTGAAATGACTAAAGCAGTAAGAAGCAGTATTACTATCCAAGTTTAGCATCATGGAAGAAATGGGTTCCAAAGAGCTCAGTGCAGACCTAACATACACTCTTTTTTGTAGCTAAAAAAACTTGCTTCTTCTATGTGTACATGTGTGATGCTTCTGTGTATATGTTTTCAGACTAACTCTTAAGAAATCTTTGTATTCACAGTTACCAAATAAGTTTCCTATTAATGTTTATGAATCTTTGTTGTTCTTGTTTGTGTATGTGTTTTTATAATGAATGTACAGTTGTAAGCAAAGAGCACTTGGAAGACAGTGCTACTTGTTGCATATTGTTCAGACAGTGCAAGGTTGAATAAAATATTTCAATGTCTCTCTCTCTCTCTCTCTCTCTCTCTCTCTCTCTCTCTCTCTCTCTCACACACACACACACACACACACACACACACACACACACACACATACCAGCAGCACCATGCAAGTCCCACAGATTTGTGACATGACTGCCGAGTAGTTCAAAAAATTTCTTCTGAAATGTTAATGCAGGCCATACCATTAATGACACGCACTCTAAACATGACCAGTTTGATGGTGCAATTACATATTGAAACTGCCCTTACATGAAAAATTAAAATAAATAAATAAAAAAAAGAAAACACAAATCACACATTTGTATAGAAATGTGGTATCTCGATTCTTCTAAATGTTGTTTCATATTACTGGGTATTCGGTCTCTTATTTGCTTGACTACTACTATGCTTTGAAACTTAAAAGTGGCTTTGTAACAAGAATAGACCTGAGATTGAGTGTTCAAAAATCCAAAACTGATCTAATTCAAGAGTTCACAATTCCTGAATGCTAAATAAAGAACTGTTTCTAGCTTACTGGCCATGGTTCACCTTAAACAAAAAAATTCTTTTGAACTCTGTCATAATCAATCTGTATGTCTTTGACACACTTATGTACTTCATACAATATCTTACAAATTCAATAGCTTGTAGAATTCTCAGATTGTTTCCTTCTCTACAGATTTGCAAACTGTAGCACACACAGAGAGAATTAATTCCCACAGTACGTTCAGCACACAGTAAGACATCATTTTTACTCAGTGCAGGCTTTTACAGCTGGTATTTGTCATTTGTCAATTTTATCTCGTAGGCATTAGGCTGTGGTGCAAGATGTATTTCTGTGCCTAATATTTTTCTCCTAATGTCGGAGAAATCATCAGAGGCTATAAAGACTTAGATAACAGTTTCAAACTTCTTGGCAAGCCAAACTGTTTACACTTATTCACACAACTGTCAAGTCATCATGTCATCAGACAGCTGCCTGGGATAGTGGGTTCACATTGATGTATGTTACAAAGTTTGCAGTGGAGAAGAAGTGGTGTTGTTTGCTTTATTTAACATTGAAGACCATAACTTGTCTAATTTGCCCCCCCCCCCCCCCCCCTCCTTTTCTGTCAACGTTGTTTTTGTGCTATTGAATGTCTATGGCTTCTTTGTACACCGTAGCATAGTTGTGGTAGGATCTTAATCTTAATGCATATCAGACACACAAATTTGTGGGACCCTGGTTCCAGTGCATGGCATACTACTGCCATTTCATCAATATTTCCCAAACAACAGTTGCTCGTGTGTTCCTTAAGCAGTGTGTTAATGCGTCTTTTTCTAGTTCCCGCATACACTTGACCACATGTGCAAGGGATTTCTTACACTCCTGCTGTGGTAAATGGTGGGTGTAGGTCTTTCATAAGGTTCACGTATTCACCCCCCTTTCATTTTTGTTTGAACACTGTGTCAATACCATCTTGTGTTAGACTCTTCTGATGCACACTGACTGTTTTTATGAATGAGAGGAAAACTTTTCCTTAAGTAGGTTCTTTTTCACTAGAAACTCCAGATCTCTTAGGATACAACGGCCATTTCTCTTTGTCATAGTAACTGTTTCTTCTGAAAGCAGTTCTTAAAAGATAAGCTCACTCTAAAATTAATGTGGTTCAGGTTAATTTAGCCCAATCCACCAATGTTTTGATCACTCTCTTTTTTTTTTTTTTTTTTCCCATCAGGCTTTCTGAGTACCTGTACATTCAAAATTGAAATTTTCACCAACAAACTTCACATTAAAATTAGTATCCTTCATAAAATTTAGAAATTCAAAGAGTTGCTTTACTGTGTGATGAAAGTATGTATCAAACAATGGAAAATCCAGGATGTAACGTAGCAATATTATGAAAAGGAATGTTGCCACTTACTATATAGTGGATATGCTGAGTCGCAGATAGGCACAATAAAAAGACTGTCACAATATAAGCTCTCGGCCAACAAGGCCTCTATCGAAAATAAAATAGACCGCGTGCGCGCGCACACACGTGTGACCGCAGCATCTGGCAGCTGAAGCCACACTGTGTGCATGTGTCGTCTATTTTCAACAAAGGCCTTATTGTGACGGTCTTTTTGTTGTGCCTATCTGTGACTCAAGTGTGTCTGGTATAAGGAAAGTACGTATCATAAAGATATCAAAACCATAAAACAAAATTCACCAAGGACACATCATTTTCACTTCCCATGAATGAATACTGTCACTAAGCCTCTTATTAATAACCATGTGCAGAATGAGCAGGTACCTGTAACTTAGAGATTGTCTCTGTGATATACTGTGGGGCACTTCAGTTAAAGAGCTGTTCTAAAAACATGAAAAAATCCACTTACTAAAGAAACACATTTATATGGTAATTTGTCACAGATTGCATGCCTATGGTATGTTGTGCTGTGTTGTTTATTAGCAAGAAGAGCATTCCTGTGACACCCCTCCAAAGTAGGACTGGTCCATGGAGTGCATGAAAATATTTGTTCTCAAGCATTGCTGAGTGACCTTTATGTGCAATGTAGAACAACTGAAGATGTGTTTGAGGAGAACTGCCATGAATTATGCTGCTTTATTCCTAATTTAAAAGTAGGAATGATACATAGAATAAGAGAGAGGCAACCACTCATGAACTGATGTGTGGGACATAGAAACACATAACCGGAAACACTATTCCACTAGGTAAACACACACGAGAGAGAGAGAAAGAGAGAGAGAGAGAGAGAGAGAGAGAATGGGCCCACATGTGATGGGGGATTGCAGGGGGCGGGGTTAAGAGTAATAGGAGAAGGTGAGAAGGCAGTACACAATCTGGATAGAGGAGTAGTGGTGAGGACAGAAGGGAGAATGGAAAAGGTGAGACAGTGCAAAACAAATTAGTGGAGGTTCAGGCCAGGAGATTGCAAGGATGTAGGATGTACTGGAGAGCATTATCACGGGTGTAATCCAGAGAAACTTGGGCTGAAAGGGAGTATCCAAATGGCAAACATATGGAAGCAGCTGTTAGTCATTTATGTTCAGCAACTGGATGCTAAGTTTTGATTTGCCACCGTTTGGCAGTGGCCATTCATGCAGGAAGAAAATTGGTTACTACTCATGCCCTCATAGAATGCTGTGCATTAGTTGCAGCATAGCTGATACATTATCTGCCTGCTTTCACATGTGGCCCCGCCTTTTTTTTAGTAGGGAATGCCTGTGTGACTAGACCGAAGTAGGTGGTGGTGGGTGGTGTAAGGGGCAGGTCTTGTACCTGTGCTGACCACAAGGGACTGACCCAGGGGGAAGGACCAGTAGCAGGATTGGAATATGGAGAACAATGATATCATATAAGTTGTCTGAGTGATGGAACACTGCTTTGAGTGATGGAGGTAGGATTTTGGGTAGGATACCATCATCTCAGGGTATGGCGAGAGGCAGTCGAAGCCCTGGTGACGGATATGGTTTGAGCTTTTCAAGCCTGTAGTGCTACTGGGCAATAAGATGAGAGCTGGTCAGTGGCTGGTTAACAAGTTTATTGGTGTTGGAGGAGGAAATGACAGGGAGATCTGATTAGATGAGCTAGGTGGGATACTGCCAATCAGTGAAGGATTTGGTAAAGTTTCTGGTATATTTGAATAACTCCTGCTGCATCCTTGGGTGGTGAGGTTGTGAGGGCGAGACTTTCTAACATGGTACAGTTAACAGTTGTCTAAGAGGAGATAGTTCTGTAGGTGGGTACATTTGATATGAACAGACATAAAAGATGTCCATGATCAAAGGTGCAGTTTCAAAATGCTCTTTAAAAAGAATTACAGATCAGAATATCAAATTCAGGCAGCGTATTATTGATGCAGGGTGGAAAAAGAAAATTAATGAACATTTTACCAATCGATGGCACTGTATCTTAACTGCCAGTTGGCAGTTGATGGTTGGTTTACTGACACCTAAGTTTTCAGATTACCTGCATATCCAGTTACACTGGCTACTGATGTGAGATATATATAAAAAAACAAAGATGAGGTGACTTACCGAACGAAAGCGCTGGCAGGTCGATAGACACACAAACATACACACAAAATTCAAGCTTTCGCAACAAACTGTTGCCTCATCAGGAAAGAGGGAAGGAGAGGGAAAGACGAAAGGATGTGGGTTTTAAGGGAGAGGGTAAGGAGTCATTCCAATCCCGGGATCGGAAAGACTTACCTCAGGGGGAAAAAAGGACAGGTATACACTCGCGCGCACACACACACACACACACACACACATATCCATCCACACACATACAGACACAAGCAGACATATTTAAAGACAAAGAGTTTGGGCAGAGATGTCAGTCGAGGTGGAACTGTAGAGGCAAAGAAGTTGTTGAAAGACAGGTGAGGTATGAGTGGCGGCAACTTGAAATTAGCGGAGATTGAGGCCTGGCGGATAACGAGAAGAGAGGATATACTGAAGGGCAAGTTCCCATCTCCGGAGTTCGGATAGGTTGGTGTTGGTGGGAAGTATCCAGATAACCCGGACGGTGTAACACTGTGCCAAGATGTGCTGGCTGTGCACCAAGGCATGTTTAGCCACAGGGTGATCCTCATTACCAACAAACACTGTCTGCCTGTGTCCATTCATGCTAATGGACAGCTTGTTGCTGGTCATTCCCACATAGAATGCATCACAGTGCAGGCAG
The DNA here is from genome assembly GCF_023864345.2 of Schistocerca serialis cubense. Lineage (NCBI taxonomy): Eukaryota > Metazoa > Arthropoda > Insecta > Orthoptera > Acrididae > Schistocerca > Schistocerca serialis. Next base: position 22,414 of record NW_026048472.1, read on the forward strand.
GTCAGTTGGTAGATCACGTGGGTGCTTTCACACGTGGCTCTGCCTTTGATCGTGTACACCTGCCCACAGAATATATATATATAAATAAATTTAATCATTAGGATGGCTGTAGGTATTGTATTCTCTCACAATTTGTGGAATGAAGTGGCACTGGTTGATGTGTGTGCAGATTTTTTGTTGCCCATATTCTGCAATTCTGCGTACTCGACATGTTTTTGGAGATGGAAAAGGGCTTCACCTGCCCACAGAATGTTCCATGGCCATTCATTGTCCACTTCCATGTGAGTGAGAAATTCTAGAGCGAATGTGTGTCTTGCTGGCAGGTTAGCAGGAAGCAACTCCTGAACATGGGTGTGGAGAGAAGGGATTTAAGGTATTCAGTGGATAGGAAGAATTCCTCCAGAGGGCCCATAAATGAGTTTGCATAGGATTGTGCCCTGTGATTACCTGTGGCACTACTACCAATTTATTTATGGATTTGTCCTTCAAAAGTGAATGAGGATGTGGCTGGCTAGGAGGATTAGGAAAGAGTTGGTGGATTTGGCATCAGAATGATGTAGGGGAAAGATTGTTTTCCATGGACACAAGGACACTGGCATGGGACAGGTTGGTGTACGAGGATATGGCATCTACAGTGACCAGCAAGAAGTCTTGGTGGTAACGGCACAGGAACTGTGGTGAAGTTTTGAAGGAACTGAACTGTGGAGTATAAGTAGTATTGACAGTAATTTTGATGAGCACTTTAAATGATTATATGATAAGTTGCTTCTTCTTAAAATATACTGCTACTACTAATACTACTATTACTACACATAAAGAGCAGGCACAAACAACACTCTAATTTCTGCTTATCTATTTTTACATCTTTTCGTTTTTAAATAACAGAAAAAATCAGTATAATTTTTAGATGAAGATTAGTTTTTTCATAATCCACCTAATGTGGTATTTAAAACCACTGAAGGCAGTACATATTTTTCAAAATTGTGTTAACACAGTGTAAACATTACATACAACTGCCCTGAAGAATTGTAACGTATTTTGTTTCCAATACAGTATAAAATGTTATTCCATTAATAATCATGAACTATTACCTACACTTTGCCTTTTCTTTTGACTAGGGAGAATGTTAAATTACACATGTTGTACAGTATGTGTATTTTTAACTAAAGTACACATATTGTGAATAGTGAAGTTCTTAAATGGTAGGCAGTTAAAACTGTATTCTCATGAAACTGCACCAAACTCTTTGGCTAAATGTAACACTGTGATTAATGTATGTGTTTTAGCTGTGTTCGAGAAAAAATATAGTGATATGTGTTAACTGGAATGCTTGTTTTAGAGTCTGCAGTTTTGCATTTTGCTTTACCATGTTTTTGTTTTTTTTACATTTGTGAGCTGTCTATGCAAATATTTTATAATGTTTTGTTTGTTTGTTTTTTGTTTTGTAATATGCTGATCATAATTCATCTTTATTGTTAATAGAGATGCCTAGGGATAGTTCAGAATCACAGGATATCATCACCACAGTACTTTCACTCCTGTGTGGATTAGTGTGTCGTGACACCCCACTTGCTCGGGCATTTGGTAAGCAGTTTACAGGACAGGGTTGATATGCCAAATTTTGATTTTATGTTATGTTCTCCTAAGGGTGATGGTTAAGTGTGGCTTCTTCCCATGCTTTTCATAAAATGTTGATTGATCAAAGTAAATAACTGTGAAATGGTTTGTTTTAAATAGAATATAATGAGAGCTGACTTAATTGATAATATTGTGCTTAGTTGTGTTGAGAAAGTGGCTGTTTTAATGAAATATTAGGATAACGACCCATAAATAAACTTTGAGGGCAGCATCTTTTCAATGGAAGATCCACTCTCAAATTCTGTTATAATGACCACACTAGTAATCATGTCATTTGTAGATATGGAATTATATTTGTAAGTGCATGATTATTGTACAAAATTACGTATATGAAGTGCATGGTTAGAGGTTTTTAATATAGTTCTTTGAATAGCTTCAGCTCAAGTTTATGGCATGGTAGTGTTAATGGAATTTCAATATCTGCTTTGTTAGAGAAAGTTTCTTGCAATTATTTAAGTCAGAGACAACTTTACTAAATTATTCATTAGGATAACGTTTTCTGAGATCTATTGCTGAGACAGTTTTGAGTTAGAATTGAAACATGAGATGACAAGAAAACTAATATGCAGTAATGTTACAAGGTTAAAATGCATTCTTAAAATGTGCAGTATTACAAAATTTCTGTGTATTAAAAATAAACTCGCTGAAGTGTAACAAATCTATAAAGCAAAAGCAATGAACATGACTTTCATAATCTAATAACTTCCAGGTACAATAAAAAATACATGTAAACAAAGTGTCTTTATCTTGGCTATGCCATGAAAGCAAGTACAGGTAAAAGATTTGCCGTTATATGAAGTTTTATTTGAAATTTTGTTTTAGTCAGATCTTTCTAGCGAAATAGCATCAAAAATGAAATAAAAAAATTTCATGAATTTGGCTGTCACGATGTTTCGTTTGATTCTTTGGGACTGTGTGCAAAATTTGTAAGATCTCATTAATTATTAAAATTGTTTATTAATTGCAGTTAGCAGGTCATTTTATTGAAAAGTGAGAGACCTAAAGAATGCATCCGATAGCAGACTGATAGGTGATCAGACAAACCAGTTTCTTGCTTCCACTATAGTTTAATTCTTTTATCTTGGCAGTTCGCGCATGCCCGTCCAGACGCGGGAGATTGCTGCGTTGCCAGTTGCACACGACGCACGCGCCAAGAGAAGCAGCGCCATAGAATAGCATAGTTCGCAAGCTTACATTTAGGGGGGAGCGTGCAGTTCATGAAGCAAAGCCACCACGGCCGCATTAACCCTTTCGCTGCTAAAAAGACGTGCTCCCCGCATTCCGCGCTGTGCGCGATTTTGCCACTGCACTGCTCTCCTGTGCTGACACATGGTGTTCCGACTGCTTTGACACTCTTATCATTCGATTCCACAAAAACTATTTGGCCAAAAAATTAGATTTTTACACATTTTCTTGATTGATACCTTCCCCCCATAAATGACTTAATTTTGTTTCAATGTTAAATACAGTTATTATGCAGCATTAAATATAGTAAACCATTGCACGAAATTTTGAAGAGTTTGCAGAGGTAAAAGTCCATAGCGTATACTTTCCGTATGGTCGATTTTAGTTGCCACAATGATGAGAATGAAATGTGAACAAGATACCTAAATTTCATATAAAATTTACTGTATAACAATATCTCATTTAATTTAAGTACCACGTAGGTGTCGATGTAATATTGGGAAATATTCCGTCTTTCGCGACTGTAACAAAAGTTTTATTTACACTGGGCACGTTTGGCTTTATTTTAAAGCACTTCAATCAATCAAAAGGAAGTAGACAAAATAAATTAAACAAAACTGTGGACTTACAAAAACATTAGGACTTGAATATGCCGTCTATCAGTGAAGTGCTCTGAGCTATGTCAAATATAATTTTTGTGTGTGGCACACACAAACAGCATTTATTTGCTAAAACACTCATCAGCCGACACAAACGTTGAATATTGTGTTACCGCAGCACAAAACTACGAAAGGTGACTTGGCAGTGGAGGAGACAAAATACTGTCCACTGAAGATGCTTCAAAAGAGAGAAACGCGTCTGGTCTAAGTAAGGCAGTTGCAGAAGAGGAATATATTTCAATACCATTGGTAAAACTGCGACTGTGGAACAAAAAAAAGAGAACATGAGTACCATTGTGTATGTGCCATACCTCTCATTGATTGAAGTGCTTTAAAATAAAGCCAAACACGCCCGGTGTAAATAAAACTTTTATTACAGTCGCGAAAGACGGAATATTTCTCAATATTACATACAACACCTATGTGGTACTTAAATTAAATGAGATATTGTTATACAGTAAATTTTATATGAAATTTAGGTATCTTGTCCACATTTCATTCTCAACCTTGTGGCAACTAAAATCGACCATACGGAAAGTATACACTATGGACTTTTACCTCTGCAAACTCTTCAAAATTTCATGTAATGCTTTACTACATTTAATGCTGCACAATAACTGGGTTGAACATTGAAACAAAATTAAGTCATTTATGGGGGGAAGGTATCAGTCAAGAAGATGTTTAAAAATCTAATTTTTGGGCCAAATAGATTTTGTGAAATCGAATAAGTGTGTCATAGCTGTGGGAACACCATGTGTCTGCACAGGTGAGCAGTGCAGTGATGACAAAATCGCGCACAACGCGGAATATGGGAAGCACGTGTTTGCAGCAGCGAAAGGGTTAATGAAGGGTAATTTCAAAAATTACATTCAAACGAATAAGATTCGTGAAGTAAGACACTTTGATATTGTTTTTAAATAAAGAAAATATTAAGCACTGCACAAGGTTAGAACTATTCACCTTTCACTTACTAACTCCTCCCGCTGCGGGTCCGGGGGTTAGAATAGGCCCGAGGTCTTCCTGCCTGTCGTAAGAGGTGACTAAAAGGAGTCCATCCTCCTCAAGGGTGTAGTTAGCACCTGCGTCCGGAGACGAACGGTCCCACGACCTATATTTGTGGTCTTTTTGGTTTTTCACTTCTCGTTTCTTCCTTCTTTGGTTGGTTCCTTTCTTTGTTCTTCTCCATCTCACTGTCTTCCTTACTCTTTCCCTTACCTTCTTCTCCTTGCCTTCTTCTCCTTGCCTTCTTCTCCTTGCCTTCTTCTCGTTGCCTTCTTCTCGTTGCCTTCTTCTCGTTGCCTTCTTCTCGTTGCCTTCTTCTCGTTGCCTTCTTCTCGTTGCCTTCTTCTCGTTGCCTTCTTCTCGTTGCCTTCTTCTCGTTGCCTTCTTCTCGTTGCCTTCTTCTCGTTGCCTTCTTCTCGTTGCCTTCTTCTCGTTGCCTTCTTCTCGTTGCCTTCTTCTCGTTGCCTTCTTCTCGTTGCCTTCTTCTCGTTGCCTTCTTCTCGTTGCCTTCTTCTCGTTGCCTTCTTCTCGTTGCCTTCTTCTCGTTGCCTTCTTCTCGTTGCCTTCTTCTCGTTGCCTTCTTCTCGTTGCCTTCTTCTCGTTGCCTTCTTCTCGTTGCCTTCTTCTCGTTGCCTTCTTCTCGTTGCCTTCTTCTCGTTGCCTTCTTCTCGTTGCCTTCTTCTCGTTGCCTTCTTCTCGTTGCCTTCTTCTCGTTGCCTTCTTCTCGTTGCCTTCTTCTCGTTGCCTTCTTCTCGTTGCCTTCTTCTCGTTGCCTTCTTCTCGTTGCCTTCTTCTCGTTGCCTTCTTCTCGTTGCCTTCTTCTCGTTGCCTTCTTCTCGTTGCCTTCTTCTCGTTGCCTTCTTCTCGTTGCCTTCTTCTCGTTGCCTTCTTCTCGTTGCCTTCTTCTCGTTGCCTTCTTCTCGTTGCCTTCTTCTCGTTGCCTTCTCTGGTCTCCGCCTCGGCGTTTGAGACAGTCTGTCCTCTCTCTCCCTCTCTCTCTCCTTTTTCTTCTTCTTCCTTCCTCCCTGTGCGCGCCTGAAGGCCGACCCACGCGTTCGCACGCGTAGCCGGTGACGGGGTAACGCGTAATTCCCCGCCCTGGGTAGACAAGTAAGGCACGCACGTACCCCCTGGTAAAGGCCAGGCCCAGGGAGGGGTGATTGCCTGAGCTGATACCTTCTGACCATGCCGATTGGTCCCTCCGTCTGTTTCTCGGGAGGTGTGACCTGAGGTGTAAACATTCACCTAAGGCGGGAGTGCCCTCTGAGAGGGTCCCCTTAAGGAAGGAGCACGCCATCGGAGACGCTGGCAATCATGGGGGATTCCTCCGCAATGGATTTCTCTTCTTCTCCCTCGACTTCTGCCCACAAACGGAAACATGACCAGCCCCCAGTGACGAAAGTACTACCACCTACCCCACAGTTCCTAGTCGTTTCTTGATCTGAGGATGGAAAGGATTTTTCCTCTGTCAACGCTTTCGTTATCCAGAAGGGCGTAGATGCCATAGCTGGATCTGTCAAATCTTGTACCAGGTTGCGTAATGGTACCTTGTTACTAGAAACTGAGAGTGCCTTTCAGGCACAAAACCTGCTTTGGGCCACTCTCCTGTACACGTTCCCTGTCCAGGTGGAGGCTCACCGAACTTTGAATTCGTCTCGTGGTGTGGTCTATACTTGATCCCTCGACGGATTGACTGACGAGGAGCTTCAATCATTCCTCGCTGAGCAGGGCGTGACGGCTGTCCATAGGGTCATGAAAAAGGTCAACAATGACCTTGTACCGACCCGGACACTTTTCTTAACCTTTGATAGTGTTAAGCTGCCATCGCGCATCAAGGCGGGCTACGAGTTTATTTCTGTTCGCCCCTATGTCCCGACACCTACGCGCTGCTACCAGTGTCAGCATTTCAATCACACTCGACAGTCTTGTTCCAACGCGGCTAAATGTGTCACTTGTGGCAGGGATGCCCATGAGGGTGACTGTCCACCTCCGTCTCCTCGTTGTGTGAACTGTCAGGGTGACCATGCCGCATCCTCCCGCGACTGTCCCGTCTATAAGGAAGAACTCTGTATCCAAGAAATTCGGGTCAAAGAGAAAGTGTCCACCTCGGCTGCTCGCAAGCTATTGGCTAGTAGGAAGCCCACGCTGCTCCCAGCGGGGAAATACAGTACTGTCCTCGCCTCTCCTCGGACTACCAGGGAGGTGGCAACCCAGACATGCGATCTGACCTTCAGCACCAGGGTCGTCTGTTCGGCCAGTGCTAAGATCGCGCGGTCGACGTCTCCTCTTCCTCCCATCACCCCACAGACACCAGCCCCTTCATCAGCTTCTGCTAAGACGAAGACCCAGAAGTCAGAGGCACGGGCCTTCAAGAAGGAACCGTCCCGTGCAGACTTCCTACATACCTCGACCTCCCAGCCATCGACCGGTACTTCCACCAAACGACCTTCCAAGAAGGCTCATAGGAAGCACAGTTCTCCTTCTCTGCCACGGCGCATTTCTTCTCCTGCACCACCCAGCGGTTGCCGCCCCAGGCCGTCATCCGTTTCGCCTGGCCGCACCGCTGGTAGCCGAACATCTGGCCGTTCACCAGCGGAGGAAGCTCCCCCTCTCGGCCATCTTACCAAGATGGCTGATGAACCTATAGAACCAATGGACGATGACTGTCTGCCTACTGATAGCGGCGGCAGTGCTCGCTCGCAGCCAGGCCCTCAGCGGCCTTCGAGGTGACCCCTTCTTTCATCTTCCTTTTCTTCTTACGATGGCGCTTATTCACTGGAATATTCGCAGCATTCGCTCCAACCGAGAGGACTTGAAGTTGCTGCTCCACTTGCACCGTCCGCTCGTCGTAGCCCTCCAGGAAACGAAGCTACGCCCATGTGATCAAATTGCCTTGGCACACTACACCTCTGTGCGTTTTGACCTACCCCCTGTGGTAGGTATCCCGGCTCATGGAGGGGTTATGTTGCTGGTCCGGGATGATATTTACTACGATCCCATCACGTTGCACACCGGCCTGCAGGCAGTTGCCATCCGCATTACTCTCCCCACTTTTACATTTTCCATTTGTACCGTTTACACTCCATCGTCGTCTGCCGTTACCAGGGCAGACATGATGCAACTTCTGGCTCAGGTACCTGCACCATTTTTGTTAACTGGAGACTTCAATGCCCACCATCCCCTTTGGGGCTCTCCAGCATCCTGCCTGAGGGGCTCCCTGTTAGCAGACCTTTTCAACCAGCTCAATCTTGTCTGCCTCAATACTGGCACCCCTACTTTTCTTTCGGACTTACCTCACACCTATTCCCATTTAGACCTCTCTATATGTACTCCCCAACTTGCACGCCGGTTTGAGTGGTATGCACTTTCTGATACATATTCGAGCGACCACTTCCCGTGTGTTATCCATCTCCTGCAGCATACCCTCTCTCCGTGCTCATCTAGTTGGACCATCTCCAAAGCAGACTGGGGGCTCTTCTCTTCCAGGGCGACCTTTCAGGATCAAACCTTCACAAGCTGCGATCGTCAGGTCGCACACCTCACGGAAGTCATTCTCACTGCTGCTGAATATTCCATCCCTCACCCTACTTCTTCTCCACGTCGCGTAACGGTCCCCTGGTGGACCGCAGCATGTAGAGACGCTTTACATGCTTGTCGACGTGCTTTACGCACCTTTAAACACCACCATACAGTGGCGAATTGTATCAATTATAAACGATTACGTGCACAGTGTCGTCGTATTATTAAAGAAAGCAAGAAAGCCAGCTGGGCTGCTTTCACAAGCACCTTCAACAGTTTTACTCCTTCTTCTGTTGTCTGGGGTAGCCTGCGCCGGCTATCTGGCACTAAGGTCCACTCACCAGTTTCTGGCTTTACGGTCGCGAATGACGTCCTTGTGGCCCCTGAGGCTGTCTCCAATGCTTTCGGCCCCTTTTTCGCAGAGGTTTCGAGCTCCGCTCATTACCACCCTGCCTTCCTCCCCCGCAAACAGGCAGAGGAGGCTAGGCCACCTAACTTCCGCTCCTCAAATCGTGAAAGTTATAATGCCCCATTCACCATGCGGGAAATCGAAAACGCACTTGGCCGATCACGGTCCTCCGCTCCAGGGCCTGATTCTATTAATATTCAGATACTGAAGAACCTTTCTCCTGCGGGTAAAGGTTTTCTTCTTCGTACTTACAATCGCATCTGGATTGAGGGACATGTTCCCGCATGCTGGCGCGAGTCTATTGTTGTCCCGATCACTAAGCCGGGGAAGGACAAGCACTTGCCTTCCAGTTATCGACCCATCTCGCTTACCAGCTGTGTCTGTAAAGTGATGGAGCGAATGGTTAACTCCCGTTTGGTTTGGCTGCTCGAGTCTCGACGCCTACTTACCAATGTACAATGTGGATTTCGTAGGCGCCGCTCTGCTGTTGACCATCTGGTTACCTTGTCGGCCTTCATTATGAATAACTTCTTGCGGAAGCGCCCGACCGCGGCTGTGTTCTTCGATTTGGAGAAGGCTTACAACACCTGTTGGAGGGCGGGCATTCTCCGCACCATGCATACATGGGGCCTTCGCGGTCGCCTCCCTCTTTTTATTCGTTCCTTTTTAATGGATCGACAGTTCAGGGTACGTGTGGGTTCTGTCCTGTCAAACACCTTTCGCCAGGGGAATGGGGTGCCACAGGGCTCAGTTTTGAGCGTCGCTCTCTTCGCCATAGCGATCAATCCAATAATGGATTGCCTCCCAGCCGATGTATCAGGCTCCCTTTTCATGGACGATTTTACCATCTATTGCAGCGTGCAGCGTACGTGTTTCCTGGAGCGCTGTCTTCAGCGTTCTCTTGACCGTCTTTACTCCTGGAGTGTCGCCAATGGCTTCCGTTTTTCTGCCGAGAAGACGGTCTGTATTAACTTCTGGCACTACAAAGAGTTTCTCCCACCGTCCTTGCGACTCGGTCCCGTTGCTCTCCCATTCGTGGAGACAACAAAATTTTTAGGTCTTACATTTGACAGGAAACTTAGCTGGTCTCCACATGTGTCATATTTGGCTGCCCGTTGTACCCGTTCTCTAAATGTCCTCCGTGTTCTCAGTGGTATGTTGTGGGGAACGGATCGAACCGTCCTACTTCGCCTATATCGGTCGATCGTCCGCTCCAAGCTGGATTGTGGGAGCTTCGTATACTTCTCTGCATGGCCATCCATCTTACGTCGCCTCAACTCCATACAACATCGGGGTTTACGACTTGCGATCGGAGCGTTCTATACTAGTCCCATCGAGAGTCTTCATGCTGACGCTGGTGAATTGCCACTCACCTACCGGCACGATATACTGCTTTGTCGGTATGCCTGTCGGCAACTGGCAATGCCCGACCACCCGTCTTATCGTTACTTTTTTGATGACTCTCTCGACCGTCAATACGGGTTGTATGTCTCTGCCCTGCTACCCCCTGGAGTTCGCTTTAGTCGCCTCCTTCAACACCTTAATTTTTCACTCCCTGCAACCTTTCGAGTGGGCGAGAGCCACATGCCACCTTGGCTCCAGGCTCAGGTTCGCGTCCACCTTGACCTCTGCTCGCTCCCAAAGAAGGTTACCCCCGGTTCAGTCCACCACTCCCGTTTTGTCGAACTTCGTTCGAAGTTCATTAATATGACATTCATTTATACAGATGGCTCTAAGACCAATGACGGGGTCGGGTGTTCTTTTATTGTCGGGGCACAAAGTTTCAAATACCGGCTCCATGGCCATTGTTCGGTCTTCACAGCTGAGCTCTTTGCCATCTGCCAGGCTGTTCTTTACATCTGCCGCCACCAACATTCTGCATATGTCATCTGCTCCGATTCCCTGAGCGCCATCCAGAGCCTCATTGATCCGTACCCGGTTCACCCTTTCGTGCACCGGATCCAGCGCTCTCTTCAGCAGCTGGTGGACGTCGGTTCTCCGGTTAGCGTTGTGTGGGTTCCTGGCCATGTCGGTATCCCTGGGAACGAAGCTGCAGATGCCGTGGCCAAGGCTGCAGTCCTCCAGCATCGGACAGCTTCTTGTTGTGTCCCTTCGTCAGATTGTAGCAGGGTCATTTGTCGGCGCATTTTATCGCTGTGGCATGCCGATTGGGCTGCACTTACAGACAACAAGCTTCGGGCCTTGAAACCTCTTCCCGCGGCTTGGACGTCCTCCTCACGCCCTTCTCGGCGGGAGGAGGTAGTTTTGGCCCGGTTACGGATTGGACACTGCTGGTTCAGCCATCGCCATCTGCTGACGGCTGCGCCAGCGCCGTTCTGCCCATGTGGGCAATTGCAGACGGTCCGCCACATTTTAACATCCTGTCCAGATTTTAACACACTGCGTCTTGATCTTGGCCTGCCATGTACTCTCGATGCCATTTTAGCGGATGACCCACGAGCAGCTGCTTGCGTTCTTCATTTTATCAACTTGACAACCCTCTCTAAGGACATTTGATTATGCTTTTTTTTTTTTTTTTAATCCTATGCCTGTCAGTCTTTCTTTTATCGTGTTTTCCGTTTCGTTGCTGTTTTAAACTTGTGACTCGCGGTGCATTCCTAATGTAGTCTGGGCGCTAATGACCGTTGAAGTTGTGCGCCCTAAAACCACAAAAAAAAAAAAAAAAAAAAAAAAAAAAAAAAAAAAAAAAAAACAAAACCTTACTAACTCAAAACCTCAACCATTATGCTAACGCAGCTCGTCCTACAACGTAACTCCATGAGGACTCTAACAGGTCGCACAAAATACTAACACCGTTGGTATGGCTATGAATTACTCACACTTCGTCGAAGTACAATACGAAATAAACAATTACCGCTGTTCTTTATTGCGAAAAAGCGGTTCGTGAGATTGATACAAACACCTTTCCTTGCTATCGCCTGAATTACAAGTCTTATTGCTTGTTTGGTTTAATTAATTAATAGAATATGAAGCAGTTGGTATAAAGAATGCTTTTTCCAAACTTTCTATAAAAGAAAGTCTGCTATCAAGACATTGCTTTTGTTCTATTACTTTATTTATGACTGAACATTTCTAAAACTGAAGACACTCGTCTGTGCTCTGCTCTGCAGTCGAGATCTGGCAACGTCGTTCTCTGTTCATTGGCTGACTGTTTTTTGTGACATCAGATGCGCAGAACGAACCTATACTCGGCCGCCAACATAAATGACGCGCACTTTAAAATACCAGAAATTCAAATTGTGAGAAAAAGAGTTTAGGGAAAAGGAAACATAAAATTGCCATTCAAGCAATTTCTTGGATGGTTTTATTTTTATATTTTAAATTTTGTAGATACGATTAATAATTTGTTTCGGTGATGGATGGTTAAAAAAAAAAAAAAAAAATATATATATATATATATATATATATATATATATATATATATATATATATATATATATATATATATATATATATATATATATATATATATATATATATATATATATATATATATATATATATATATATATATATATACAAAAGTTGTTAAAAGACATCATCAGATATAAGAAATACTTACTAATGACTGTTAATTCAACAGCACAAAAGTGCTATATTTTCTGAAGTTTATCACAATTCTTGTAAAATAATGAGTGGAACATGAGCAAATACGATAAATGAAGAGAGATTAAAAAGAAAATAAAGCTGTTATAAAGTAAAGAATGTAAGCGATCATAAATATTCATTGACAATTCACAGATTCTACTGGATAAAACTAGATTACGTTGTGTTAAATAGTTATCTAGGTTATGGTCAAAAGTATTTTGGTATCAGATTGCTTACACTTAATACAGACAGAAAACAAAGTCCTAAGCAATAGATTGCTGATGACAATAGAGCTGCATATGTTTCAACAGTTAGAGAGAATATTCCTATTGGTTTGGATATTTTTGTATTAGGAACTGCTTAAAAGACTATTTACATATTGATGTTTCACTGACAGAAAATGTAATATGACGAGAGAGGATATTAAACACTTTCGTGCTGGTGCAATGCATGCCATCCTGCAGCATGTTAAGGTTCTGTAGGTCATAATGTAGGTTAAACATTCTGCTTGTATTGGATTTGTGATGTGTGTTGTGTGACTTGCATAATAATTGTTTCTTACAAACAAAACACATCATGAAGATTATATTGTTCACCCTTCCTGCTACTAATAATCAAATTCCATTACTACTACTACTACTACTACTACTACTACTACTACTACACATACAAATAACGCTATCACATATGGGAATGAAGACTTTAACTGACCAATAGAAAAGATCTAAAAGTGATACAAAACAATGTCATTAGAAAAGAAATAAGAGTTATCTTCTTACTCCACCGTCCATTTTATGCCCTTCATTAGACTTTGTCTTATGCAGATTTTGATCCATTGAAGAAGTTAGAGCAAGGAATTCACACCAAAGACACGCATATCATAGCTTTAAAGGTTGATGTATGTCTTTTGGGAAGTTCACTTGCAGAGTAAAAGCTTTTTGACTTCAAATACTCAGAGTTTGATGCAAATTCTTTCACATTACTGGTGGGTAAGGTAATGTACAATACCTTCTAAAGTTCGAAAAGTAGTCATTTATTCAAATTTAAGCAACCATACCAGTAAGAACACTGGTGGGGATGGTGGTGGTGGTAGCAGCAGCAGCAGCAGCACCACAACCACCCCCGATGATGAGGATGGAGGATGGAGGATGGAGGATGGAGGATGGAGGATGGAGGCTGATGATATGTGAATTAGTTTACTGTTGCCTTTGTCTCCCTGTACAGCTTTTACCTCCTCCACGTTTTCCTTCATTACCAAACAGATGATTTCTTGATGCCTCAGCATGTGTCCTATCAACTGATCCTTTGTTTTAATCAAGTTGAACCATAATTTTTTTTTTATTTTTTTTTCACAAATATGGTTCAGTATTTCCTGGTCACTTATTCAGCTCACCCATCAAATTTTCAGAACTTCTGTGTAGCACCACATTTTAAGCATTTTCAGTTTCCTCTTCTCTGAACTATTTCATTCAAATTTCACTACCAAGCTAGGCTACCCTCCAAATAAATTGCTTCAGAGAACATTTTTATTGTTATTAGTTCTTCATTGTGTACCAGTCATGACTAGACAAACTACTTCAGAGTTAAATAATTTATCATATTACATATAATTTGTTTGTAAAGAAAATTGTTCATAAACAGTTACAAACTATTATTTTGTCCAATCTCTGTAATCATGATTGAAAAGTTGTCGAATGGACTACAATAGCTCCTGTTTTAGATAAATGTATATTACATGTTAACTCTTTCGTGGGCCGTGGGGGATATACTTCCCACCAAATGTATTTCTTTACAGCATTTAAGGAAATATGTGTTACCAGTTTGATACGCTCCTGGCATCTAGTGGCAGTCTGCTGCAACAGCTGTACTTTCTGTTTGTTGTGAAATATAGCCTTCAGGACTGTGGGAAGTATACATCCCACCAAACAATGATCTTTTAATGATTATTGGGAAGTATGATTATCACTAAAGTAGTTTATGGAAGGGACTTGGGAAGTACACTTACGACACAATCAATCTGGCATTTGTGGTCCTTGGGAAGCTTGCTTACCAGCTTATGAGGGATATGCCAAAGCTTTTGGGAATATGTCCCACCACTTTTGTCTATGCCTGACATCTTGCGGTAGCGTGCTACACCAGGTGTATGAAAACTGCTACAGCAATCAATTTCTTTTGTCATCGGATCACTACTGTTATCAGAACACGTTGCTTTGCTACTGCAGTGCACATTATTGTGAACTGTATTGGCTCATACCTTTATTGCCTCATACTTTGTGTGATAAAGTTTCAAGGATTATTTCACGTTGTGGTAAGTAAAGTTTCATATCGGTAACAATTATTTTCTAGGTAAAGTAAAAGAAAACATAAAATAAAAGCAGTAAACACTTCATTATATTTTTAGTGTAGCAGCAATGTGTGACAGCTTACAAAAGGGAAATGGGAAATCCATTTACTGCTGTAGTTTTAATACCTCACAAAGGTGCCATGGTGATGTGTATCACCATAGTTTTTGGTCCTAAATCACAAAAATAAAATTATCAAAAAATAAATATACTCAGTAGATCACAATTCAATTAGGAAAGCAGAAAATTTATCTTCACAGAGTTGCTACAAAAAATGCACCAGTGAAATGGTTAGCAAATTTCTGCTTTTCAGGCATGCTCTTTTTGATATTGCCCATCTGCATTTTACATCTTCTTCAGCTGTCATCAGTTATTTTGCTGTCCAAACAGCAAAATACCCATCTGCTACATTTAGTGCCTCATTTCCTTATCTAATTCCCTGAGCATTCCATTAACCGTATTTTAATTTACTTGATCATCTTACAACTTCTTTTCAGGACACTAACAATTCCATTAAACTCATTTTCCAAGTAATTTGCTATTATTTCTGATGAATTAAAATGTCATCGGCAAAATGCAGAGTTTTTATTTCTTCTATCTGAACTTGAATTCCCTTTCCAAATTTTCTTTACTTTCCTTCACAGCTTGCCCAATCTACAGACTGAATAATGTTGGCCAAACTACAAACCTCTCTCTCTCTTCTCACCTACTGCTTCCCTTTCATGTTCTTTGATTCTTATAACTGTAATCTTTTGTCTGCCTAAGTTTTAAATGACCTTTTGCTTGGTGTATTATATCCTTGATAACTAAAGAATTTCAAAAACTGTTTTTCAGTCAACATTGTCATCTAAAAACACTACAAACATGAGTCTGTCCTTCTTAAACTTTCTTTGAAGTTGTAGTTATAGGGTAAGTATTGCCCAAAGTGTTTCTAAATATCTCTGCAGGCTAAATTGATCTTCCCTGGAGTCAGTTTCTACCAGTTTTTATCATTTTTCTGTGAGTTATCTGTATCAGTGTTTTACAATCATGTCTTATTAAACTCTTGGTTTAGTAATATTTCAATCTGTCAGCACATACCTTTTTTGGAATTGGAATTACTACATTCATCTTGAAGTCTGAGGCTGTTTCAGCTGTAGGATATATCTTGCATTGTAGTTGAAATAGTTCTGAGATTATGTCCACCAAACAAGCTAAATAATTCTGAGGAAGTGTCGTCTACTCGGGGGTATTGTCTCCCATCTCATCTTCATCCGCACCGCTCCCCTTCGTACAATATTGTCTTCATATTAATTTCCCATTCGTACCCCATCTATACATTCATTCTTTTTTCTTCAGTATTGATTTGCACATTGAAATATTAGGTTCGATGTGCATTCATTCTTCTAACCACACAACATACACCTTTCTCGATACCCATCATATAAAGGCATTTCTTAAAGTCCTCATGGCCAGTCATTAGTCCTACCGTGAGTTTAATCTGTCACCTGTTCAAACCCAGGACTGAAGAACTTCTCTTGAAACTTGGTTTCAGCATCAGTAGCTAGCCATGTTTTTGTTTTCAGAGCTTAGTTCAGTATGCTGCAGGCAGTGTACTGATTCAGTTCTGTAGTTTTCATTCTGCCCTCACTTTTTTTCTTTTCTTTTTTTCCCATCCGTCAGTGTTCTGACTGGTTTGAAGTGGCCTGCCACGAATTCCTCTACTGTGCTAACCTCTTCATCTCGGAGTAGCACTTGCAATCTATGTCCTCAATTATTTGATGGATGTATTCCAGTCTCTGTCTTCCTCTACAGTTTCTGCCCTCTACAGCTCCCTCTAGTACCACAGACGTCATTCTCTCATGTCATAACAAGATGCCATATCATTCTGTCCCTTCTCCTTATCAATGTTTTCCACAAGTTCCTTTCCTCTCAAATTCTGCTCAGAACTTTCTCATTCCTTACCTTATCAACCCACCTAATTTTCAACATTTGTCTGTAGCACCACATCTCAGCTGCTTCAATTCTCTTCTGCCCCATTTTTCCCACAGTCTGTATTTGACTACCATACAATGCTGTGCTCCAGACATACATTCTCAGAAATTTCTTCCTCAAATTAAGGTTGGTATTTGATATTAGTAGACTTCTCTTGACTTCTCTTGGCCTGGAATGCCCTTTTTGCCATTGCTAGTCTGCTTTTGATGTCCTCCTTGCTCCATCTGTCATTCGTTATTTTACTGCCTAGGTAGCAGAATTCCTTAACTTCGTCTATTTTGTGACCATCAATCCTGATAAGTTTCTCACTGTTCTCATTTCTGCTACTTCTCATTACTTTTGTCTTTCTTCGATTTACTCACAATCCCTATTCTGTACTCATTAGACTGTTCATTTCATTCAGCATATCATGGAATTCTTCTTCTCTTTCACTCAGGATAGGAATGTCATCATCGATCGTATTGTTGATATCATTTCACCTCGAGTTTTAATCCCGCTCCTGAACCTTTCTTTTATTCATTACAACATACATAGAGTTAACTGTCCTTAGAATATAACGGCTATACTTTCTCCTTATTTTCAGCCATTCACAGCGTAACAAGACCACGCTGGCTAATGTTAAAAGGCTAAATCACTCAGTTATCTGGGTGGGTACCCCTGAAACTCTTCAGGAAGCATAGGTTAGATTATCGGAATCATTATTATCACCAGGAGATAAAATTGTTAGCATTGCCTAATAGATTGCATATGCAAGAAACTTGACTAGAAGCTAGAAACGTCTTCAGTCTCTCAGTTCAAGAGTCTTAGAACTTTTTCAGACTACTCATTTCCCGTTTTATCAGGAGCCACAACATGTGTATCACTTAACTGACATTGGCTTAAAGGAAGAAATAAAAGAAGTAATTGACGAATGGAAAACATGGTATGATGTTTTGAATTGCTTTAACAGTCAGAATAATATTGGATGTAGTTTTGATGGGGTAGTAATATACTGCTTCAAGAATCTTGCAAAAAATATATAACTTTTGCAAACCTTTATTGTGATTACAAATAGCATATAGCTGTGCAGATGTTATGTCATTAGTTCAGGAAAATTGTGAATGTACTTGAACAGCACCAGAAAAGTGTTCATCCTGTCTATTCTATTTCTTCCCAGATATGGTGTTTCAAACTAAAACTAAATAAAAATGGTGGTGGTCTTGCAAAGAACCTGCTTCATCTTCCCCCTCCCCCTCCTAACACATCATCATCATCAACAGCAGCACAATTCCTTTTGTTTAAAATGCAGAATAAAATGGCATGAAACTAATTCATAGAAAAAGGGCCAAATATTGGTGTGGGAAGTGATTAGGTCTTTTACTCAGTTTTCTTAGATTACTTTGCTCTTATCTACACGAGTTCTTCAATAAAGCCATGACTAATGTATTGCAGTACTAGCCTGATTTTTCTCTGGTGATATGTATGTATTCTATTCTGAGAACTATGTTTTCACTAGGAAAAACTTAATTTCACTAATACTCCACTATGAGCCAATACTTAACTGTACATACCTTCTTTAATTTCTCTACAGATGTCAAGCGGCAAGGTTTCTCTAAAGATACTTGTCGCAGCATGATAGCCATGATGGATGTAGACAGATCAGGAAAGCTTGGGTATGAAGAATTCAAAGCATTATGGACAGACATCAGGCACTGGAGAGTAAGAATTTATTCTTTTAGAGTATTCATTTCTTTCAAATTTTTTTTCTAATTTTTATTTCACTAGTTGGAATGGAAGGCTGTGAAAGCCAACTTTTCAATAACCATTTTTTTCATTTGTTGTAGATTTCACTTAAACGTTTCGGAATGTCACATGATTAAGGAACACAGCACACATTTTCCTTGATTAGTTCTCTGGCTTTTATGGGTGGCTGCTTAAGAATTTTTCAATCCAATGCTGAGCATTGTGTTTGAATTATACAACACACACTTATAATGTATATTCTTAAGACCTATGTTAATTGAGATTCATGAAACAGACATTTTGTCATCCATTTTTCCTAAATTCACTCTTTACAAACAAGTGTGAATCAGTTTATCAGCTCTACCCAAATATTCAGTGAATTTGACATTTCATCACAAATAATCATGTGCATGTTTTTCAGGGGCTAGTGAAATCTGTGTATTGCACTTCACTCTAAAAGTCTGTAATAACACGATTCACATTTCCGTCACACTTCACCTAGTGTAGACCGGGACTGTCTGCTAGGCGTGCCCAATGTGAACTGGCTGGGCACGGCCCGTGCTGCCTGAATTATTGTTGTTCCGCTGGCAGAGGGTGCAGCTGAATTCTCACGTGCCCTCTGGTGGGCGGGACTTTACTTGCGGCAACTACTGTCCATGATGCGCCATGCCGATGGGCGCATCCCGCGATCTTTCTGGTGGCTACTGCACTTCTCCTCCTTCGGGGGGGTGAAGCCACCATGATCTACTGCGTCGGAAGGTGGAGTGTCATGCAGTAGCGATGACCTCCATGTCCATTGGAAGGCTGGAGTCAGAAGGATCTGCCAACCCTTGAGCCGGAACCTTCGAATACAGTTGGAAGTGACCCACACGAAGAGGCCCCCGTCGTTCCACCACCGGAGCCCGGGGCAGAACGGGCGACAAGCTGTTGAACGCCGGATCCCGGTCCACCTCGGGAGGGGCAAGACCCAGTGGCGGGGACGATGGGGAAGGGACGACCACAGGTGAACCAGCCTCCTGAGGAACCAGGCCCGCGAGGGGAGCCGGCTCTCGCCGGGGCATCTCTAATGATGGCGATGCCGGTGCTGGAGCTACTGGAGGCCGCCAAGGCTGAGAACCCTCGCAGTGTAGTGGAGTCACAGGCGGGAGGGGTGGTAGTGCCCCCTGAGAAAACAACACGGGTGCCGGCAATGGGGAAGCCAGCGCCCGAGGGGTCGGAGGGTGGGTGCCCAGACGTGGACGTAGCTGATTTTGGTGACGACGTACCTCCCGGTCCCCCACCTGCAAGGTACAGAGCCGGCGGGCATTGCGGCGCAGGACCATCGCCGGTATCAAACGTGGATTGCGACCAAACCCACATGCCCAGACAGACATACCCAGTGGAAAGCCGGCTACCCCTTTTTGCGAAGACTGGCGAGGACCAGGCCGGAGGAGGTGGAGCAGAGTCCTAGGTTGGCGCCCATGGAGGAGCTCTGTGGGGCTGCGTTCTCCCATCGGTGTGGTCCGGTATGCCATCAGGAAAAACGTCAACGCCTCCTCCGCAGGAAATTCGTGCACATACTTTTTCATCTGCGTCTTAAGTGCGCTCACCATGTGCTCGGCTTCCCCATTCGATTGTGGATGAAAGGGGGGAGAGCAAACGTGCTGAATACTGAAGCACCTACAAAAATCCTGGAAGGTCTGCGAAATAAACTGAGGTCCATTGTCCGATACCAGGGTGACTGGCAGACCATCCACAGAAAAGATTTTTGCTAGTGCCTGGATTGCAACTTCTGAAGTGGTTGAGGAGCAGCGAACCGCATATGGGAATCGGGAATAAGCATCAATGACAATGAGCCAAAAACCACTAAGAAACGGGCCCGCAAAATCTATGTGAACATGTTCCCATGCCTGGGTTGCAGGCGGCCATGAAGAGAACGCTGACCTGGGAGACACCTGTTGGCTCACACACACTGGGAACAGGCAGCCACCAAGTGCTCAATTTCTCTGTCAATACCAGGCCAGTACACATGTCTGCGAGCCAAGGTTTAAGTACAGGAAACACCCCAGTGCCCCTCATGTAATAACGTGAGGACCTCTCTTCGCAAACTTGGAGGAACAACCACGCGAGGAACTGTACCATCGGTAGCCAGAAGGAGAACTCCTTCCAAGACTGAGAGGCGGTCTCGTAGAACAAAATAATTACAAAGAGGGTCCGACGCCCGGCCTGGAGGTCGGGACGACCGCCCCTGCTGAACGAGGCAAACTACTTGCCGGAGAACCGGGTCAGCTGCCGATTCCCTGGCGACTCTAGAACTAGTGATCGGGAAGCCATCAGCCGCTTGGCAGGACGCCACATCCAAATGAAAACACACAATCTCCTCCCGATCGAACTTAGGATCCGGGCCCACTGAAAGACGGGAAAGAGCGTCAGCGTTTGCATGCTGTCCGGTAGGGCGAAAATGAATGTCATAATGGTACTTAGAGAGGAACAAGGCCCAGCGCTGCAGTCTGTGGGCCGCCCTATCCGGAATCTGAGAGGTGGGGCCAAATAACGATATTAATGGCTTATGGTCAGTGATTAACTGAAACTTCGTGCCATACAAGAAAGGGTGAAACTTGGTAACAGCGTAGACAATGGCCAAAGCCCCATTTTCCACCTGGGAGTAATGGGCCTGTGCGGGATTAAGAGTTTTAGACGCAAACGCCAATGGCTGCTCGGAGCCATCTGCGTTGCGATGGGCCAGGACTGCCCCCACCCCATACTGCGAAGCATCTGTAGCCAGGACCAATGGCTTATTGGGGTCAAAAGTAGCCAAACAAGGCTCTGACATGAGGAGGCCCTTCAACGAGATGAACGCTCGCTCGCATGCAGGCGACCAACCAAAAGGAACACCCTTGCGCAGAAGGCAGTACAGGGGGTGGACTGTGTTGGAAGCCCTGGGAATGAACCGGTGGTCTTGCCTAAAAAAGCTTGTAACTCCTTAAGCGAAGCGGGCTGCGGAAGGTCAACGATAGCCTGGACCAAACTTCCTAGAGGCTGGATGCCGTGTCGAGAGATGGTGTAGCCCAATGGATGGTTGGAAGAAGTTCGACTTAGGCAGGTTGCAATGCAGGCCCACGGGCCTGAATTTGAGAAAGAGGGTTCGAAGGTTGTGCAAGTGTTCCTCCATGCTGCGGCCTGTGACAATTATGTCGTCCAGGTAATTAATACAATGAGGGATTGTCGACGTGACATGCTCAAGATAACGCTGAAATATTGCCGGGGCACTGGATATTCCGAAGGCCAACCACTGGTATTGGTAAAGGCCAGACGCAGTGTTGACGACCACCAGCCGTTTGGAGTCCTTATCAAACGGAATCTGATAATAAGCCTCCGAAAGATCGATTTTCGAGAAATATTGGTCTCCCGCCACAACGGAGAACAATTCCTCAGAACGAGGCAAGGGACAGGTGTCTACCACCAATTGGGAATTAATGGTGGCTTTGAAATCGCGACAAAGACGTAATTTTCCCCGAGGGTTTCCTGACAATAACAAGGGGCGAAGTCCACTCACTAGAAGAAATGGGAAGAATGACCCCGAAGGCTGTCAGCCGGTCTAGCTCTGCTTTTACCTGAGGGCGGAGAGCCAAGGGGATCTGCCTCGCGCGTAGAAAATGCGGGCGAGCCGACGCCTTCAACGTTAAGTGAGTTTCAAAGTCTGAAACACGCCCCAGGCCCTCCTCAAAGATATCCTGAATGTCGGAGATCAAAGATTCCAATGATTGATAGGGAACATCTTCGGAGACCAACTGTATGGTGTCTGCGATAGAAAAACCGAAAGCTTGAAAGGCATCCAATCCAAAAAGGTTAGCGGAGCTCGCCTCACTGACAACAATAAAAGTAATAGGCAGAGTGACTGATTTGTAAGTAACGTCGGTAGTGAATTGACCCAGTAGGGGAATAAACTGTTTACCATAACCACGTAGACGCTGGTAAACTGCTGCCAATGGGGCGACCCAAGGTCAGAGTAAGTTTGTGCATTCAACAAGGAAACTGCCGCGCCCGTATCTACTTGCAGTTGTAATCGGCGCGACCGAACCCACACCTCGATAGAGAGTTTGTGTGCCGATGCGTCGGGAGCCTGGCCCGATGAAACTTCCTGAATGCCAATGTCCATGTCCTCTGTATCAGCTTCCTTCGATTCTTTTGAGGCTGAGCAGCAAACTTTAGCAATGTGTCTATTTGTATTACATTTGCGACAAATGGCCCAAGGCTGGGGGCACTCTGACCGATCATGATGCATATAGCATGACGCACAGGATGGTAACAGGGGCCGGCGGCCGGAACTCTGTTTACACGCCGTGCGGGAGCGGCCGTAACGGCCGGATTGTACTGCTTGCACATTGTCCACCCCGGACGCAGTGGACGCGGCTGCGTCGCCCTGAACCGCTGCGACATTGCACCACGCTTCCAACTGTTGACCTGCGGCGTGAGAGACTTCATACGATTGAGCAGTGGACAGGACTTCCTTAAGGGAAGGGTCTTCCAACTGCAGGCTGCAGGGCCCGTTGCTGGACCTCCCTATCAGGGGCCGAACGAACAATGACGTCGCGCACCATAACGTGGCATACGACTCTCACGACTGCTCCGTGACAAAATGACACTTGCGACTAAGACCGTGCAGCGTAGCGGCCCACGTCCGGTAAGACTGATGGGGCTGTTTCTTGCATTGGTAGAACTCAACCCTAGCCACCACAACATGCGTGCGGCGGTGATAATAGGAAGACAGCAATGAACACAATGCGTCAAAAGACATGGACGAGGGCTCCTGCAACAGCGCTAGCTGCCGCAAAACTTGATACAACGAGGGAGATATCAAAGACAAGAAAAGAGCACGACATACCTCCGAATCGGCAACGTGAAATGCCTGGAAATGCTGCCAAAGGCAATGTTCATATGTGTCCCAGTCCTACGCCGTCTCATCATACGGGTTAAAGGGAGGAGGGAACGGCACTGGAGCAGACTGCATGGAGAGCATTGCCGGAAGCACTTGTTTCATGGTTGCCATGAGCTCCATCTGCTGCTCAACCAAAACCTGCACTAAATCCTCCATGCTGTGGTTAAGCTGCAAAACCGGAACGACGACTCAACACGCGAAAGAACGACCCTACTCGTCGCCAATTATGTAGTAACACGATTCACGTTTCCGTTGCACTTCACCTAGTGTAGACTGGGACTGTCTGCTAGGCATGCCTGATGTGAACTGGCTGGGCATGGCCCATGCTGCCCAAGTTGTTGTTGTTGTTGTTGTTGTTGTTGTTCCACCGGCACAGGGTGTGGTCAAATTCTCACGTGCCCTCTGGTGGGCAGGACTTTACTTGCGGCAACTACTGTCCATGACGCGTCGTGCCGATGTGCGTTTCCCGCGATCCTTCTGGTGGCTACTGCAAAGTCTTAAAGACACTTAATATGTTCATTCTTAATATAATCCATTTTGTATTTTTTTCATTAAATTATATGTGCATTTATTAGAATTATGTCCATGTGCTTAAACAGAGACTACTGTTCAAAATTAAAAATTTACTTTGTATTGATAATTAACAGAACTGAATTTTTTTCTTGCAGACCATATTCAAAATGCACGATAAAGAAAACTCTGGTGTATTCAGTGCTTTTGAGCTGAGAGAGGCACTAAATGCTGCAGGTTACAGGTTAAACAACCACATACTGAACATACTGATGCATAGGTATGGAACTGTAGATGGGAAAATAACATTTGATGATTTTATGATGTGTGCTGTCAAGCTAAAAGCGATGATAGGTGAGTATTCAGATAATTTGATCTTGTAATTGTTAGTACCTTTCACAAGGTTTTGAGTAAGTATTATTACTGAATACATAGAATTTTTCATTATTTAAAATTGCTTTCGAGTGAGTAGAAGCTTGCTAAACTGAATTGAATTTTTACTATGTTGGACACCTTCAGAGGTCATGCAATGCATTAAGTGTCTTTACAGCTACTGTACATACATATACAATAACTTATTAATTGTTGTGGCATTAAATATGTTGGTATATTACTGATACCAATATTAAAACATTAAAATAAGTATGCACTATGTTTCTGTTCATTGATGTATCATATCCTAATACTAAAAGTGTAATAAGAAATATAGCATTATTGTACCATTTTCTTATTCTCAACTGTAAATTCATCAGTTTTGTAAGTACTTTGTTGTAGTAGGTAATGTTGAATTTCTCTTTCGAATTGATCTGGCAGCTCTCTGATACACTGAGGTATGACTTTAAAGTGTGTAGTTGATTTGTTTACAGAATTCTTCTGTTGTTTTTTATAGTCATAGTGGAATGATACCTGATCTTCTTTGTGCCTGGTATTATAATTATAGGACATGTCTTACTGTTGGCTTCTGCATTAGTTCTCATTCACGTGCCTTGCATACTGCAAATTCTATAAGGGTGACAGAGGTGTAATCTTCAGTTTACTGAAGCTGTGTGTACAATGAGCTTTGGGTATCATGCTACATATTATCACCACTGCCCTCTTTTCAAGTGGTACCACACACACTATGAATATATATTGGGGCATAATAGACAACTTTCAGCATTGGAATACCAACACAAAGACATACTTTCCCAAGGGGAAATACATTGAGGTGACAAGTCATGAGATACCTTCTAATATGTTGGACCTCCTTTTGCCCAGTGCAATGCAGCAGCTTATGTGGCATCGATTCAGTGAGTTGTTGGAAGTCCCTTGCAAAAATATTGAGCCACTCTGCTTGTATAATACTGTCCATAATTGTGAAAGTATTTCCAGGCCAGGATTTAGTGCACCAAACTGACCTTTCGATTATGTCCCATAAATTTTCAATGGGATTCATGCTGGGCAATCTGGATGACTAAATCATTCACTCTAATTGTCCAAAATGTTCTTCAAACCAATTGTGAACAGTTGTGACCTGGTGACATAGTGCATTGTCACCCATAAAAATTCCATCATTGTTCGGTGGCAAATGGACTCCAAGTAGCTGAACATAACCATTCCCAGTTGATGATCAGTTCAGCTGGACCAGAGCACCCAGTCCATTCCATGGAAACACAGACCACACCATTATGGAGCCACCACCAATGTGCACAGTGCCTTATTGACAATCTGGGTCCATGGATTCACGGGAGCTGTGCCACACTCAAACCCTACCATCAGCTCTTACCAACTGAACTCAGGACTCATATGTACAGGCCACAGATTTCCAGTCATCTGTGGTCCAATCGATATGGCTACAAGCCCAGGACCTTTTGCATACTTAAGTGTTCTTTTGAACCAGGCTTGCAGGATGCATATATTCATTACATGTCATCAATTTTGCTAGATGATCTGGTCCACATTTTGACATAGTCACATTGAACCCATAAATTTCCCTACTGAAGCTACTCATTTTTTTTAAACACATCAAGCACATTTTGCACCTCAGTCAGTCCAAACTTTCTGGTTGTGCAATGTTTTCCAAAAAATACTTAAGGCCAGTGACTACATTGTGGGTGTTGATCATTGTGGATGTTGATCTTTATTTTTTCCTATGCCTTATCAGTAAAGAAAATCCTCTCTCTCCATATACTCCTTTTGCAGTTACATTCACTGCTGTCTGTCTTCCAGATGGTTTGCACCTTATTGTCAAATATGGATGTTATTGCATAAGTCTTTTTACTTTTGTTTTGTTTTAAGGCATGGCTGAATCTCTTCTACTCACTTACATATATTCCTTTCATTACGCAAGAGCTGGTAAAGCTATACAAATCATAATACTATTCAGACTCTCCTTAACATGTCTTCAACGTGAACCTTATTAAATCTATTTGTCTTCCTCTCGCTTGATATCTTATGAGGCAAGGATATGTTAACAATTTTGAAGACGATGACTAGTAGATTATAGAATTTCTTATCAGCTGAAAGTTCTTGTTATACACCGCCTAACACGAAAAGTGAAGCAACCAGGAGGAGAGGGGAAATGAACTGAAACTTCTTGGGCTGAGGGAGTACTGACCCCGAAATTGTTCAATATTATAAAAACTATTGTGCGGTACTAAGAAAAGTCCAGAAGTATGTGTATCGTGTCTGAGATCAGTAACTGATAATAAAATTAAAGCAATTTGGAATATTATTGAAAGGGAAACAGGGCAACCAAGAGCACAGGAAGACTTAAGTGCCATAAAACTGACTGACAAGTGTACTAACAAACAATCAGAAATTGAAAATATTTTCAATAATCATTTTGTAAATGTTGTGGAGAAAATAGGATGTAGATCTTCACTAGAAGAGGCAAGGCTTCTAATAGAAGAGGCTACACCTGTGCAGTTTGAAACAACTGTATTTCCACCAACCTCTCCCTCTGAAATCAGTAAAATAATAAACTCACTGAAAAGTAAAAGCTCTTACGGAATTGATGGCATTTCCAGCAAGATACTTAAAGCTTGTTCCCCACAGATAAGTAGGATTCTCAGCCATGTATGTAATAGCTCTTTGGAGCAGGGTGTTTTCCCTGATAGACTGAAATATGCCATTGTAAAACAATTGCATAAAAAGGGGGATACGTCGGATGTCAACAAGTATCGCCCAATCTCTCTTCTGACAGCTCTATCAAAAATTTTTGAGGAAGTGATGTATTAAAGAGTAGCCTCCCATATTTGTAAAAATAAAGTACTAACAAAATGTCAGTTTGGTTTTCAGAAAGACTTTTCAACAGAAAATGCTATATATGCTTTCACTGATCAAATATTAAATGCTCTGAATAACCGGACATCACCCATTGGTATTTTTTGTGATCTCTCAAAGGCCTTTGATTGTGTAAACCATGGAATTCTTTTAGATAAGCTAAATCATTATGGTTTGAGGGGGGCAGTGCACAAATGGTTTAATTCATACTTAACTGGAAGACGGAAGAAAGTTGAAATAAGTGGTTCATGTAATGTTAAAACAACAGCTGATTCCTCAAACTGAGAGGCTATCAAGTATGGGGTCCCACAGGGTTCGGTCTTAGGTCCTTTACTGTTGTTGATACACATTAATGACTTACCATTCCATATTGATGAAGATGCAAAGTTAGTTCTTTTTGCTGATGATACAAGTATAGTAATAACATCCAAAAACCAAGAACTAAGTGATGTAATTGTAAACGATGTTTTTCACAAAATTATTAAGTGGTTCTCAGCAAACGGACTCTCTTTAAATTTTGATAAAACACAGTATATACAGTTCTATACAGTAAATGGCACAACTCCAGTAATAAATATAGACTTTGAACAGAAGTCTGTAGCTAAGGTAGAATTTTCAAAATTTTTAGGTGTGTCCACTGATGAGAGGTTAAACTGGAAGCAACACATTGATGGTCTGCTGAAACGTCTGAGTTCAGCAACGTATGCTATTAGGGTTATTGCAAATTTTGGTGATAAGAATCTCAGTAAATTAGCTTACTATGCCTACTTTCATTCACTGCTTTCGTATGCCATCATATTCTGGGGTAATTCATCGTTGAGTAGAAAAGTATTCATCCCCCAAAAACATGTAATCAGAATAATTGCTGGAGCCTGCAGACATCTATTTAAGGATCTAGGGCTCCTCACAGTATATATATTCACTTACGAAATTTGTTGTTAATAATCCAACCCAGTTCAAAAGTATTAGCAGTGTCCATAGCTATAACACCAGGAGAAAGGATGATCTTCACTATGCAGGGTTAAATCTGACTTTGGCACAGAAAGGGGTAAATTATGCTGCCACAAAAGTCTTTGGTCACTTACCAAACAGCATCAAAAGCCTGGCAGATAGTCAACCAACATTTAAAAATTAAGGGGGAGGGGGGGGGGGGGGGGTAACGAAAAGAAAAAACCAACTTAAACATTAGTGTTGTGCAATATTTTGTGTAATGTAATATCTTGTACAGACATCTTTTATTAACCTGACACGTTCCACATCATTACGAAGTGTCGTATTCATGATCTGTGGAAGAAGTATTAATCTAATCTGAGGGGCATTCGATGTTGTTTCAGTGATAACATCATAAAGTCAGAACTTGGCATTATGATCCTGCTTAACAGTATCCCATTGCGCTGCCTCGGTCCTTGATGTATGTCCTGATTCAAGGGTTGGGAAGGGTGTTATAAAGCTTTTGTATCCTTTCCTAAGGCAAGCTATCCCACAACTGTTGTAACTGGCCCAAAATATTCTGGATACTGGCCACTGGGATGTAGTTGACATGTAAGCTGGTTGTCCCATTATATTGAGACAGATCTGGGTGATCTTGCTTGCCATGGGGGTATCTCACTATCATACAGAAATTTAATAGTCATGTACCACGTATGAATGAGCATTGTCCTGTTGAAAAAAAAGGCCCAACAATAGTGTCGCATAAGAGGAAACACACAAGGACAAGATGTATTTGATATACCACTGTGCTGTCAGAGTTCCCTCGATTACCACCAGTTGTGACCTGAAGTCATACCCAATGGCTCCATACTATCATGCCAGGAATAACACTGTCTATCTCCAGAACACTGGGAGAATGGGACATCTCATGATGTCACTGCCATATTTCCCGATGGGGTGGTCATCTGGGATAGTGCAGAACTGCGATTAATTGCTGAACACAATAACACCATTCATCAGCAGCCCATGCTTCCCCGTCACAGCACAACCCCAAATCCAACCATCTGTGCTGTGGTGTTACTGACAAACTACGCATGAGACCTTAATCCCCTAGTCCAGCAACTACTAGTCTTCAGCAACTGGTACTGGATGAGATGGAATGGTGTAGAGTCCCTCACTTTTTCTCAGATAAAGATGCAGACATTTAGGGGTTATGATGTGTTTGGTACACAATACAGTGACCCTCCCTTGTGGTGGTCATACTTGGTTGACCAGAACCTCGATGTGAATATACCTACCACTATGCTCCTATGCAGTCAAACATAAAGTCACTGTTACATCCAAAGTGTCTCATAAATCTCAATGTTGCAGGGCTTGAAAGCTGGCCAAATAGGATTCAACCAGATGGCCAAATGGAGCTAGACAGTGAGGCACCTTTCAAATTCCTTCAGGTGCTGATAATGCTGTGTTATACAATTATGTGATATCTCCATGCTCTTCACAGTGATCACTGAACATGTTATGCTGTCCATGCCCCTTTTGCAGTGTATGATACCAAGCCTGGTAGCAACACAAAACATGGACAACAGTAATTCACTCTGGTGGCTGTTCTACATGTCATAGAGAATTGCAACTCTATTCATTTATGTATGTTACATTCACATTCAGCTGGGTTTTCTGGATGCTTCACTTTTTTTTGTCAGGTATTGCATTTGTAGTCACATACTATCATCTAAATGGAACAATTGTATTTAGGGTGTGCTCATTTCCCACATGTATTTTCTAAATGATGAACATTAGTTTTAATGTTTCTTGTAAGATACATAAGTCTTTGATTATGTCTAACTTCAGATATTTTAATTCAATTGAGACAAATGTATCGTCTGTATGGCTCTGGCTTGTAACCTTTTCATTTTACTAGTTGTAACATAAAGCCCAAAAGAGCTGAATAAACTATTTGCATAAGAGCTATAATTAGTAAGCAACTGGAAGCTTAAAGTAAAAATGCCACAGATAATTACCCTATATCTATATTTATTTTCACATACAAACATTAACTTACTAACACACTCATCTTACAGCTGACATGCTGAGTTGCAGACAGGCACGATGAAAAGACAGTTAAACATTTAGCTACCCAACCTAGCATTTCCATTGCTTAGCAATCTCGTCTGTTATGCTGCCCCTTCTCTATTTGATAACTACAGAGCCACAACCATGATATTTTAATCTGTTGGCCTATTTGCTGCCATTTCACATAATATTTCAACTGTCAAATGATTAACTTTCTCAAAGGTTTCTAACTTAATCCCCTTTTGTAAATAGATCACACATCTACCTTGACTTCTAGTTACTGTTTTGTATGTGTAATGCGTGGCTTTTTCTGAGTAGTAGAAGTCTGTCTTACCTAATTTCAAAGGATTCTGACATATTCTACAACAGCCAGTTTATTGGATAATGATTCCACTTTCATATGAGTAATATTAAAACTTTGATTTATGTGAAACAGACGCACCTGGTAAATAAATGTTAGTCGACTTCATATCATGAGACATATTCTGCAAAAATAAGGCAACTTATCTCAGGAATCTCATACCATACTATGAACTATTGTTTCAAAGTCACTCCCTTTTAGGTTATAGGATGGTGTATATACTATCCTGTAACCTATATGGGGCTTACTGGAGAGCAAATTAAGTTTCTTTGTTTCGTTCATGAGCTGGTCCTTCACTGTTGCAGCAGGTGGAGGTTCTACCCACAATGATGATACAGTAACAATTTGTAAATATAAAAACTGTTTAATTTTCTTTAAGTAAGTCTGTATTATGCATCAAAGATTGCGGCAATACCAAATTCGCCATTTCTAGCTAATTGTAAGCCATTGTGGCACATATTAACTTCACAGCATATGGTGTAATATTTAATAATCATTTTCTATACTTCTTATCTTGGCACTGCTACTACTCATTTTTAATATTCGTTCAGACTAAAATTATCTCATTTGATTTTCAAATAGTTCTGATTAACATTTATCTTTCTCAGTTAAGTGTTACGAATAAACCCATCGTTCAAATCACTGCCACTCTCTTGTAGTCCACCATGTTATCTGACAGCATCAAACACAAACGTACTGTTTGTTGAGAAAATGAATTATCTACCCTAAGAAGAACTTCACACTGTTAAGTATTTCATAAATTTTGTTACATAATGAGGGTAACAATGTTCTGTGTGGTTTGAGATACCATGCAATTTGCATACTATTTTTTAGTGTTTCTTATCCAAAAATTTTTATGTGGCTGTATATTATTCCAGATGACATAGCACTTTAGAGGATGTAGTCAGCAGTCACATATTAACACTTCTTGAAAGTAGAGCTAATG
>NW_026048473.1:0-32531 GCF_023864345.2 Schistocerca serialis cubense
ACAAAACAAAAACGCCTCGCACGAACCGCCCACAACAAAAAAGGACAAGCACACGCACAGCCTCTGCTGACGACCACGACGCAGCGGCACGCTGCTCCTGTCCCGCGCCCGCGCCCCACTCGATTCACAACTCACGCGACACCGTCAACGACGGGCTCGCTTCCCGCAACCTACCACCTTTCCGCCACGACGCACAGCCACAGCCCAGCCCCAGCCCCACCCGACGACGCCCGTGGCAACCACTGCACTTTCACCACCGCCTCCCCCTTCCCCCCCCAAAACACACACACACACAGCCAGCCAAAAACGCACTCGCGACCCACACATGCACGTGCATCGGCACACGCCAACCACACGCAAGGCTCGAAACGAAACCGGCGTCCTTCCACGTTGCCATCAAGCTACGCGACACAAGACACAAGGAACCAACACAACAGCCGGCCCCACTAATTCCCACTCTCACGCCGCAAAAAGCACACCGAAACCGCCAAACGCACGCACATTCCCCTTCGCACTGACAACGACCGGCTCGCTACCACACACCTCTCGGCAGCCGTTTCACGCCAATTCGCCACACCGCCCACACAGTCGACAAGCGCCCGCCCTGTACGGCACACGCAACGACGCAGCGCAGCAAAGGGCGCCCGCAACACATACCTCTCCGCCGCCCGACGCGCCAACCGCCACACCACACCACACCGCCAGCCACTCGCAAATTGTGCACTGCCACCAGCCACACGTCCAACACGCCGCGCCGCCTCCGGCCACCCGCCAGGGGGCGCTCACGTCCGCGACAACAGCGCGGCCCGCCGGGCCGGGCCGAACCGAACCGAGCCGCCGCTGCTCTGCACTCGGCACGGCCACACCCTGCTGCAGACCGGGCTCGTCTCTCTGTACGCGTCTGCCTGCGCATCAACACAACACGACCTTTTTTTTTTTCTCTCTACCGCCATCCCTTCTTCTCGCGTTTTACTCGTTGTTGCAGCAGCGGCGCACACCTACACATCCACAGCCCCAGCCGAGCCGGCCTCACCTCAGGGCCCGCCGCCAGCGTCTCCTCCTCGGGCACAGGTGCGGTGCTGTGGCCGCCCATCCAACCGCATTGCTGGCCGTCCAGCCACCAGGCGTTCCCACTGCCGCGAGCCACGCCGCGCACCGACCCTGCTGCAGAAAACGAAGCATAGCCAGAGACCGACCGATACACAAAGCAAGCCGTCGCCTCGCCTCTTGTCCTTCCTGCCTTCCTTCCGCCCCCGCCCTTCTCACACCACCGCCTCTCCACTTTCGCCCCCCCTCCTTTTTTTTTGTTTTTTTTTGTCTTCTTCTTTCTTTCTTTCTTTCTTTCTTTCTTTCTTTGGCCCTCTCTCCTTCCCGCCATGGCGGTTACGGCACCGCCTGCAGCGGGCAGATTTTTTTGCGCCCCACACGCCTACTCCTACCACCATTAACCTTGCCCTGCCCCTGCCCTGCCCATCAACGTCGCAGTCGAACCGACGCTTGCCAACACACTGCCCACGTTCCTTTCTCTTTTCGGCCTACGCCCATTACGCGCCGCCGCCACAGCACCTTCCCTTCCCACAGCACACCGACGTCATCACACGCACCCAAAACAGGGGCCACGACCGTGTTCCTCGCCACTCCCATCCCGCACGGGTACGCACATTCCCAACCACTAACCGCGCACCCTCCCTTTCCAATCTGTGTGTCTCTGTGTCTGTGTCCTGTCCGCGCGTGACGCCTCTCAACATCCGCCGTCCCCGTCCCGTTTTCGCCCCCATGCCGTCGTCGCGCCGCCTCCTCCCCGTCCACCGCCGCCCCTGTCCGCCCCGCACCACACCATACACCGCTGCTTGTCCCGGCCGTTGCCACCAAAGGCGCCGACCGCAAACGCGCCACGCCGCAGCCCCCGTGCGTCTCGCGCTCGCTTGCATCTCCGTGCCGACGCTGCCTCTCTTCCCGCTCGCACTCGACCTCGACAACACAGTCTTTGGCTCCGCCACTGCGTGTTCCGGTGGTACGCACGCTGCAACACGTATGTATTCATTACCAGAGCGATGGCGAGCCATGACAGCATCTCTGTCTGACCAGAGAGTTATTTATCGTTGCTAGTCGGCGCTTGGACCGCGCCAGACGACAGTATTGGCACGCACCGGGTCGCCAGGAACAGTTGTTATATACATTGTAGCGCGAGTCGGGAGAGGTAGTAGTCGGTCGACAGTAGTAGCGGGTGGACGGTTGTACTGAGCGGGCGTCGGCGGCGTGCTCTGCTCGTCTCGCGACTCTGGTCACGGTTCGGGACGGTGTATAGTATATTGTGTTATAATCAAAAGGTAGTGTGAAGCTGCATTGCGCAAATCTGATAACGTATGTTCATTGTACTTATTTTGTTCAACAACAAAAGCCCCACTATTACTTTTTTCTAAAGTAACTTTTGTCTTTTAACGAAAAACATTCACTTTTAAAGACTACTTCCTATGGCATTTCCCTCCAAGGAGTGCAATTAATTACCAGCCAGCACTCATTCATTGCACACAGCTGTGTAAGGGGTATCTACAATTGAGGAGCGGATATGAATGCAATTTTTTTGTTTTTTTTTTTTTTTGTTTTTTGTGTGTGTTGTAACCTCCCCGCAAAATTTAAAATAATGGACAATGTTATTTACGGATGCTAATGGACATTGCGCTAATTGTAACCTCGCCCACAATGAGAGGTATTGAAAATGGCAACGAAAATGTGAAATTCGCAATCTGACTCAAATATAAATTCTTCACAACATTTAACGTCCGTTCAGTGACAAGAAACTTCAATTAAACCGAAATATCGGTCTTTGGCCCTGTGCAAAACAATCAGAATTAACGTCTTACCTCCGAATAAATGGATGTCACATTTCTGCTCTTGTTGTTGCGCAGCGCTTGGAGGAACTGCATTGCAAATAATAATATTCTCTTTTTTTGTGATTTTAGTGAAATTTTTCTTCAAAGAAGGGAATGAAATGTGAAGTGCAACGAACTCTTTAGTTCAATAAAAAATTAAATGTTTGAAAAATGCTTTTGAAATACAAATTATTATTGGGGAACTTGTTGGAAGAATAATTACAATAAATACAAAAATTTTTCATTATCTAATGATTATATTAATTAACAGTATACCTTATTCACCATCTTGACCAGTGTTGCCGACCGCCTACATCACACAACCGCACTCGGCTCCTACTACTGACCGACCGCTCTGCATGACGACTATTAGCGTACTGCACGCGACGACTACCGACAGAGTACAGCCCTCAACTACACAGAGCTACAGACTCGCAACGACTGACTGACTGACTGACTGACTGAGAACCGCTCGCAACACTCGCGCAGTCCAGCGCAAACTCTCTGGTCACAGATGCTACAATGTCTCGCCATCGCTGCTATGTTACATACGTGTTTCAGTGTCTTTTTCATTGGGGTAACGATCTTTGGCTCTTTTTATTCTGAATACAGGGCCAAAGGTCAACGCTGCTGCCCTTATACAATTTATCAGGTTTCATTGTGTCTGTTGCAATGTTACATACGGTTCATTCTTTCATTAATATT
This sequence comes from Schistocerca serialis cubense, assembly GCF_023864345.2. Classification (NCBI taxonomy): domain Eukaryota; kingdom Metazoa; phylum Arthropoda; class Insecta; order Orthoptera; family Acrididae; genus Schistocerca; species Schistocerca serialis. The sequence goes on from NW_026048473.1 coordinate 3,579, forward strand.
ATCGTTGGGTTTGTTTTGTAGGGACGTTAACATTCTGGCACATTTTTATTACCATCGGACTCTCTGCTATTTGTGCAGGGAGGTTATACCTGGGTCCATTTCCATTTCCATTTACATTTTAATATTGATAGACTTTTGTTTTCTTTTTGTTTCTTGTTGTTTTTCCTTCTTTTTTTTTGCTGTTTTTTTTTTCTTTTGTTTTGTTTTGTTTTTCCCGCTCTCACCACCACCGCCGCATCACGCCTTCCGTTTTCTTGGTTTCTTTTCTGTTCTTCAACTGCTTCAACATCACCGCGCCCCATTTCCACACCACAGCCATCAGCCTCCAAGACGGGCAGGCGCAGTGTGCCATTTCCGGCGCACAAGCACACCCGTACGGTACTCTCCTCGCCCCCACGCCACCAACAACACAGCGACCACGCGGCTTTCAGGCATGGCACGGCACGGCACCGGCGAAATGCGCCGCCCCCGCCCCCTCCGCGCATCCGTCCGTCCGTCTCGCCACGTTCACTGACAGCCGCGTCTGCGGCTACACCACGACAACCACAACACAACACCGCTCCCCTCCCTGGCAACTCATTGTTTTTCTCCTCCTCTTTTGCACAAACCACAACGCCGAGCACAGGCGCAAGCCACCCACACCGCGCCCCTCCCCGTCCCGTCTTTGGCCGCCGCTCCTCGTTTCCTCGTTTGCCCCCTCCCATCTCCCGAAATGCCATGCCAGCAGCGTTACGCATGCCCCTCCCCTGTCCACACAACACTACCGCCAAACGAACAGCCTTCCGGGCCACATGCAGGGCACGCCCACCTCCAAACACTGCCAATTCACGGACGCGCGCACACACACACACACACACACACACACACACACACACTCACTTTCTCGACACCTTTCTGTACGGAGGGTGCGTCATCTCGACCGTGACAGAGTGACGGCAACTATCGACGATCCATTTCCCCCCACTGGTAAAACATGTCCACTAACACCTACATACATCATTCAAGTACACAGACAATAGCATACACACAATGGGAGGGCACACGAACATGGACGGCACGGCACTGTCATACACTCTTCCTCAGAACCATATCAACAAACGTTACGTACATCCGGGAAAGCGAAAGCGAAAGCAAAGGCAAAGCCCAATGCAGCCGTCAAAGGTAACGTTCACCACGGCAGACACTTGCAGCCGCGCCGCCGTTAAACGCATTTCAGTGCGGCTCCAATACGCCTCCGACACGGGAACGTTCCGTTGCTCTACGAATGCGTTTCTCCCCTTTTTCCCTTCCTCTCTCTTTTGCCCCCCCTCCTTGCACTCTTGCCTCATTCCTCACGTTCTGCCCAGACATTCGACCGATCAAAGTCAACCTTTCGTTACCGTTCTCAGCGCGACGGTGTACAACAGTATGACGGGTGTGCCCAAGACTTCGGTTCAGTTGCGTGACGCCGGTCTATCGCGCCGATCGACAGTTACTCAAGGGGGCGACGGATCGGACCACGTCACCGACACACAAAACACTTTCAAACAAACAAATACATACCGGATGGACACAGACAAACACGTGTACAGACATTCGCCAAACAAACGACGACCGCCGCCGCCGCCGTCGTCGTCGTCTAGCGTCGCGCTTACTGTACTGCACTGGACACGCGTGCATCTTGAATGACGACATCGGTGTGCGTGCGTCGTACGCAATCAGTCAGACACGGCTATCAAAAATCAGAGTCGAATGGTACATCATCGTGCGTGTCGCCGTACACGTACAGTACAATACAACAACAATGCGTCTTAATGGCACGTTCATTTCAACGTCACTCACACACCTCCACGCTGCAGTTACGTCGCACCATTGTCAAACTCGGCGTACAGCAAAGGGAATAGTGGGCGGCAAAAACAAACAAAAAAACAACCAAACAAAAACATTTCACATTTCACCCTCGCCATGTATGATGTGCAAAAAACAAACCCGCAAACGGCCGTCGTTACGGTGACACAAAAGTCGCCGATCGCACTGTCCCCCCCCCTCGCAGACAGGTAACACACACCAACACCAATGGGTCAAAACCACTCCAACGAGGCGTGCCACCATTCCACGCCACGGCGACCAACCTCGTGGCCGTACCCCGCAACACGCTTTGACGCGCCCCCCCACCCACAATCAAAATGCACACATACATCACAGCCGTCCACACAAACAACAACAACAATTCCGCCCTTCCCGCAAAAGGCAAGTTGGTGGCCCTGAAAAGGGCCGTTTTGCCGCTCTCGCAACGGAGGAGCCTTCTCCATCCTTCCTTCCATTCCAGAGCCACCTCCTTACTTGGAGCTCGTGTACTTGGTCACCGCCTTCGTGCCCTCGCTCACGGCGTGCTTGGCCAGCTCGCCAGGCAGCAACAGCCGCACAGCGGTCTGGATCTCGCGGGACGTGATGGTCGAGCGCTTGTTGTAGTGCGCCAGGCGAGAAGCCTCGGCCGCAATGCGCTCGAAAATGTCGTTCACGAAGCTGTTCATGATGCTCATCGCCTTCGACGAGATGCCCGTGTCAGGGTGCACCTGCTTCAGCACCTTGTAGATGTAGATGGCATAGCTCTCCTTCCTCTTGCGCTTCTTCTTCTTGTCGCCCTTCGAAATGTTCTTCTGCGCCTTGCCAGCCTTCTTGGCGGCCTTCCCGCTAGTCTTGGGCGGCATCTCGAACGAGCGTACGGCAGCAGCAACACCAGTAGCAAGCGCTCCGCTCTAGTCAGCGTCTCCCCACACAGTGGCACCCGCCGCCAGCCGCCGCCGCACCTTTACCAGCTCGCCCTGTTGCGGCCGCCGACCAATGGGGCGCGCGCGCAACCGGCCGCCGCACCCGAGCCCATAAAGCACCCCCACCCCGGCTGCGCCGGCACGCACTCCGCTGCTCGACTCGCTGCCGCTCGCACCGGTCGTTTTCGTTTCCGTTTCGTGTGCACCGTCGCTAGCCCATCGCCATGTCCGGACGCGGAAAGGGAGGCAAAGTCAAGGGCAAGTCAAAGTCCCGCTCAAGCAGGGCTGGGCTCCAGTTCCCGGTCGGCAGAATCCACCGCCTCCTGCGCAAGGGAAACTACGCAGAGCGCGTCGGCGCCGGGGCGCCCGTCTACCTCGCCGCCGTCATGGAGTACCTCGCGGCTGAGGTGCTCGAGCTGGCCGGAAACGCGGCCCGCGACAACAAGAAGACGCGCATCATCCCGCGCCACCTGCAGCTTGCCATCCGCAACGACGAGGAGCTCAACAAGCTCCTGTCGGGCGTCACCATCGCACAGGGTGGTGTCCTGCCCAACATCCAGGCCGTCCTGCTGCCAAAGAAGACCGAGAAGAAGGCCTAAAGGAGGCCAGGCAATCGCAGCGCCGCGTGCTCCCCTGCACGCAACGCGCTTTGCCGGCTCGGCTCTGCTCGGCCCACAACAATCGGCCCTTTTCAGGGCCACCACACAAACCTACGTCCAAAGCAAAATTTCAGTCGTCCTCGCCGCACCTTGTTTTGTTTTAACTTTGCACTTTCACAGCACAGCCGCCGCCGGCGCACGTCCGCCATCTTGTCGTCCACACAGCCCGTGTGGCCCAACACACGCACACATTTTGCACGGTCGCAGTCGCCTTCCAAACGACAACGGCAGCAATAATGACCATTGTTAAAGGGAGGCGTGTCGACACACCGCCCTCCACTCCCGCGCGCAACGGCCGTCGACACGAACGAAACAGCTGATCCGGCCGCCTATGCCCACACGCCTTGCCTCGGAAACCCCAACGCCGCCGCAAACACACAGGGCCAAACGACGCAAGCAAATAATCACCGCCTCTCGCACAACAACACACAGCCCGCCATCTCCGTCGCGATCGACACACAATAACAAACACAAACGAAGCAGCTCCACACACAGCCAGCCACATGACACGTTTCCTTTCCTTCTCCCCTCCCAGTCACATCACGTCGCTCAAACGGAAAGAAAGAAACAAAGAGAGAAAGAAAGAAAGAAACAAACAACACAGCGCACACACGCAGCAACAACACAGACTCTTTCGCACTTTTCAACTTCCGAACAGTGTGGTGGCCCTGAAAAGGGCCGTTTTCTAGTCTCTCCCACCCACAAGCACGGCCGCGGGAAGGCCAGCGCCCGCTGCGACGCAGCCTAACCGCCGAAACCGTACAGGGTGCGCCCCTGCCTCTTCAGGGCGTACACCACGTCCATGGCCGTCACAGTCTTGCGCTTGGCGTGCTCAGTGTACGTCACCGCGTCGCGGATCACGTTCTCCAGGAACACCTTCAGCACCCCGCGGGTCTCCTCGTAGATCAGACCAGAGATGCGCTTCACGCCGCCCCTGCGAGCCAGGCGGCGGATGGCGGGCTTCGTGATGCCCTGGATGTTGTCGCGCAACACCTTGCGGTGCCGCTTGGCGCCACCCTTGCCGAGCCCCTTTCCTCCCTTGCCGCGGCCTGTCATCCTTCCTCGGGCAAAGCAAAACGTGCACAAACAGCAGCTGCAGCGGCTGGCGAGTCGGCTACGGTCTGCGCCCAGCGCGCCCGCCGCCCCCCTATATAGACTCTGGCCCGCCCTCCCCCCACCACGCGCAACCGAGGGCATATAAGCGCAGCACGGAGGCGCGCGGGCCCGCCCCGATAAGCTGACGAATGCCCTCCTCAAGCAATTACCCCCAGCTTCTATTCCCATCCTGACGGCCACATTCAACAACATCCTCACAACCAGGCAATATCCCTCTGCCTGGAAACACGCTGAAGTGGTCGCCATACCCAAGGCTGGGAAGGATCTTCGTTCCCCTGCCAGCTACCGCCCCATCAGCCTCTTGCCCGCCATCTCCAAGGTGTTCGAGAGGCTGTACCTTAAACGACTGCTCATCCACATTGCCCGAGAACGAGTCCTCCCTGATGAGCAGTTTGGCTTCAGGCAGGGCCACGCCACCACTCACCAACTCCTGCGCCTAGTAGAAGAGGCACTGGACGCCATTGAACGTAGGGAGTACTTCGGGGCCATACTCCTCGACGTGTCCAGGGCGTTTGACTCGGTCTGGCACGAAGGGCTGCTCTACAAATTATTCTCCCTTGGCTTCCCAGTGTCCCATGTACGGCTAATAGCCACATACCTGGAAGGTCGCACCTTCCATGTTAGGATCCCTGACGGGAAATCCACGCGACGACGCATCAGGGCAGGAGTACCACAGGGCAGCGTACTTGGGCCGCTACTCTACTCCCTCTTCACAGCTGATCTGCCCTCTGCGCCGAGGGTACATTTAGCTCTCTACGCAGATGACACTGCACTCTTCTCTCGTTCTCGGAGTGCGGCAGTTCTTCAACAGCGGCTCCAGGGGGCTACAGATTCCCTAACCGACTGGGCTAGGACCTGGCGTCTGGCATTTAATCCCTCCAAGACCCAAGCCCTTATCATCTGCCGACGCCGTATTCCCGTTCGGCTCCCTCAGGTGGCGGTCCTTGGTACCCCAGTCCCCTGGACTCGTACTGCAAAGTACTTGGGTGTTACCCTGGACCAACGCCTAACCTGGCGCCCCCACATCGACGAGGTGCGTCGTAAGGCAATGGGGCGGCTATGCCTGCTCTACCCTCTCATCAACCCAACCTCTTCCCTCCCCACGCACCTTGCTGTTCGACTGTACACCTCCCTTGTTCGCCCCATCCTTGAATACGCGGTGGTGGTGTGGGGCAATGCTGCCCCCACCCACCTCCGCCGACTCCAAACCGTCCAGAACCGGGCTCTCCGGCGTGCCCTCCGCCTCCCCTTCGACTTCCCAACCCGCGAGCTCCACCTCCTGGCTGAAGTGCCGCTCCTTCGTACCCGCATCCTCTCCGCCGCCCACTCCTTTTACCACAAAACTCGTCACTCTCCTAATCCCTTAATCCTTTCCCTGGGCACCCGTGTTCACCGACTAGCCACCACTCGATGGCCCGACCTTTTATTTCGCCCCCCGTGACCTCGCCTGCACCAGGCCCCTCATCTCATGCCGACTACCTCCCTCACGTCATAGATTATTCCCCCCCACATGCCATGTCATTCGCTCCCCCAACACGCCTCCCCCTTCCCCCCCCCCACTACCCCCAATGTTGGCCTAATCATGATAGGCCCTTCTTTTTTCCACTTCTTCAACTGTCACCCTCTGACTTCTTTCTCTTTCCCCCTCCCCCCAATTCGCCATGTCAAGAATGCCTGCCGCCGCCATCGCGTCGCCGCTACGAAGCAGAAGAGGCCAGGATAATGGCCGTTCGCTTTCACTCACTCTCACTATTCCTCCTTCTGTCCTTTCTTCTGTAACTAATCGTAATTACCGGCCAGTCAATTGGGCCGTTCGTTTTCCTTTTCTCTCACTGTCCCTCTAACTATCCTTTCATCTTTCTTTTAAAAAAAAAAAAAAAAAAAAAAAAAAAAAAAAAAAAAAAAAAAAAAAACATAAAAAAAAAAAAAAAAAAATAAAAAATAAAAAAAAAAATATCCAGCACAAATGTCAAGTCACAGCCACAACCATCACGTCATCACTCATCCTCACCACACCAAGCAAGAAGGAGAAGCGCAGCACGCGCTAGAACTTCGTCCCCAGCAGAGGGTTCAGCCCTCAGTCATGTGCGTCTGCGTCTGCGTCTGCGCGCGGGCCCGTTGTCAAGGCAGCACCGGACGCCGCGCCGCACCTAACCTCCACGCACGCCGCTCCGCTACCGCTATGGCCCGCACAAAGCAAACGGCCCGCAAGTCCACCGGCGGAAAGGCGCCGCGCAAACAGCTCGCCACCAAGGCGGCGAGGAAGAGCGCGCCCGCCACCGGAGGCGTCAAGAAGCCCCACCGCTACAGGCCGGGCACCGTCGCCCTGCGAGAAATCAGGCGCTACCAGAAGAGCACAGAGCTGCTCATCCGCAAGCTGCCATTCCAGCGCCTAGTGCGCGAGATCGCCCAGGACTTCAAGACCGACCTGCGCTTCCAGAGCTCCGCAGTCATGGCCCTGCAGGAGGCCAGCGAGGCCTACCTCGTCGGCCTCTTCGAAGACACCAACCTGTGCGCAATCCACGCCAAGCGCGTCACCATCATGCCCAAGGACATCCAGCTCGCGCGCCGCATCCGCGGCGAGCGCGCCTAAACCGCGCCGCGGCACCGCACCGCCCAAACAAAAACGGCCCTTTTCAGGGCCACTAACATCTCTCCGTCGCGAGCAAACTTTGTCGGTCGCCTGCCTCTCGCCCCGCAACCCAAAAACAAAAACCACCACTTCCCGTCCGTCCGCCACACCCGCTCACTCTGCCTGCCTGCTAGCAGCGCGCAACAATCACACATCATCCCTCCCCGGCGCTCACAGCGCACAATACCCAACGGCCGACGTCACACCGCACGGGTGGCTGGCTGGCCGGCCGCCGCTTTCGTTTCGAAAACAAAAAAACCCGCACTCCACTCCGACGGCCAACGGCCAGGCAGGCGCGCTCGCTCGCTCTACACGCCACCGAAATCCCCGCCGACTCCTTCCACATCTCAACGTGCCCCCCCTTGCAAAACATAACACACACACAAACGAACAAAACAAAGACCAGACACGACTCGACAAGACAGACATCCGAGAAGAACGAACGCAGGCAAGCCAACCAACGTATTCAAACAAAACAACGTGACAGAAAACCAACCGTCGGCCGCCGCCACAAACACGGCGACAATCACAACCACGACAACAACAACACCGCTTACCGCTACCGCCGCCCACACCCGCCACCGACCCCCGCAATCCAACCACCACGGCACGCAAACAGCATCCCCACGGGCATACAGAAACGCCAGACAGACACCCACACCAAACGCAACACGACAATCAAAACCTTCCCCGACGTGCTTTGATGGCCCTGAGAAGGGCCGTTTTGGGCCGCGCGTCTCTTGCGCGCCACTAGACGACGACGGGGGGTGGGGACGACGGAGTCAAGCGCCAAACCCTTCCTTTCCCATCTCTTTCTCCTCTACTCTACTTCTTCTTCTTGGGCGAAGCCTTCGCCTTAGACGGCGTCGTCGCCTTCTTCGGGCGCGGCGCCTTCGGCTTCTTCGTCGGAACCTTGGCGGCCTTCTTCGCCTTCGACGGCGACTTGGCCTTGGCCGGCTTGGCCGCAGCCGCCTTCTTCGCACCCGCGGGAGCGGCCGACGCCGCAGACGCCTTCTTGGCGGCGCCCGCCTTCCGACCGGTCGCCGCCTTCACGCCACCAGCCTTCTTTGCGCCGGCCGCACGGGCGCCCTTCTTCTCCTTGCTGGCCGGAGCGGCGCGCTTCTTCTTGGCACCGCCAGCACGAGCCTTGCCGCCCTCGGCCGCCCCCCCGCCGCCGGCGCCGGCAAGCTTGAACGAGCCGGACGCGCCCTTCCCCTTCGTCTGCACCAGCTCGCCCGCCACGACGGCCGACTTGAGGTACTTCTTGATAAACGGCGCCAGCTTCTCCGCGTCCAGCTTGTAGTGCGCGGCAATGTACTTCTTGATCGCCTGCAGCGACGACCCGCCGCGCTCCTTCAGACTCTTGATGGCGGCCGTCACCATCTCAGAGGTGCGCGGGTGCGCAGGCTTGGCGCGCGGCTTCTTCGCAGACGACGCAGACTTGGCCTTCTTCGTAGTGCCGGTGGCGGCGGGTGCCGCAGCAGTCTCGTTCGTAGCCGCCTGATCTGCCATTTCGACGACGCGCGTAACACACAGCGAGAGCGAGCGGGACGGCAGGCACGCAAGCACAGCACAGCAGCAGAGCAGAGAATCACAAGGCCCAGCCAGTGTCGCGGGCGGGCGCGGACGGCCGAGAGAGCGGCCGCCACTCTGCGCGCCGCCGCGCCGCGCCTCCCGCGCTTGCTACCGCCCAACGTCCGACAGCCTGTGCGGAGCAGCCCCAAACCTGCGCCACAACCGCCCGCGCCTTTCAAACCACCGAGGATGGGGCTACACACAGCCACACCACAGTCGCCAACCAGTCGCCACGGCAGCGCCGCAAACCACGGCCAAACTGCAGCTACCGCGCGCTACAGCCTGGGTCGGCCCGCCGAGAATCGCCGCCCCCGCCCAAATGCCGCCCCCACAGCCCCAGCCGACGACCCGCCACAATGGCCAAACCTTCGGCAAAACTCCCACACCGTCGCCGCGGCAGCCCGGCCAGCGCGGCCGGCGCCACAGCCACACAAGCCGAGGCGTGCGGCGATGACGGCCGTGCAAACGCGCCTCCGCCGCCCCATCGCCTTCCGTCGCCCTCCCGCCGTTTCCCGATCGGCCCGCAGCCGTCGGGCCACATCGCGCGCCGTCCTCCTCCTCTCGCCCGCCAACATTCACAGCCGTTTCTCAACAATTGCCCGCCGCAAACGGACGCCGCCTGCGCAACAGGCGCCGCCGCCCCTCGCCGCTTCCGACCCAATCCCTCGACCGAGGCAAACCGCAATCCGAATCTACAGACCAACCCAATCTGCCGTCAGCACACACGACAGCCGACCTTACACTTTACGCGTTACACATTACGTTTACACGTCTAGGTTAGGTTAGGTTAGGTTAGGTGGACGTGGGTTAGGTTAAGGGGACTTGGGTTAGGTTAAGCGTCAAACTTAGGTTAAGCATTCAAACACGTCAGGCGTCAGAGGTTAGGTTAGGTTAGGTTACACGTTAGGTTAAGGGGTCAGTGCTAGGTTAAGAAGCGCCAAACGTAGGTTAAAAAAGCGTTCAAACCGTGAGGCGTGAGCCGGACAGCTTACCTTACGTAGACGTTAGGGGCTCACAGGCTGAGCTCACCTCGCCACACCACAGGTTAGGTTCGGTTCGCTCGGCTCAGCGTAAAGCGCCGAGGTCAGGGTTACGTTCGTTCACCTTCGGGCGCCACACTTTCGGTTGGAAGGTCGCGACGGGACGACGTCGGCAGGCGCGCCGCAAACGAACAAAAACGTACAGACGACGTCGAAAACCGCCGACAGACGGGGGAGCAGCACGACCACGACCAGATACCGAGCGCGAACGAGACACACGCGAACCACCCCCACCGGCCAAAGGGCACCACACAACAACCCAGAGCACCACGTGTCGACACCAGAGCAACCCGCCGCTCACGCGACATGGCTGGCACCGAAGGGCAACCGCCCGCAACTGCGCTTTCCGCGCCGGCCCGGATGCACGTCGTGCTACAACAACACCACTACCGTACACAGCCGCTGTTCACAACATCACTATCATGCGCGCCCGCGGCTCGCCGCCGTCGCAGTCGCAGTCGCAGCCCCAACGCCAGCACTTTTGCACCACCATTCACACGCACCGCAACACAGCTCGCCGACACAGCCGAACAAAACAAACACCACACAACAACAGCAACAACGCCGCCGCCTCTACTTGTGCCGGCGACCCACCCCGCCGATGGCGCACCTTTCGCCAGCCGGCAAATCGACACACACACACCCACCCACCCACCCACCCCCCGGGGCCCAGTGCAAAAACAAAACACACAAAAACAAAAAAACAAAACAAAAACAAACGACACGGGAAGCGCACACCGCCACTTCGCGCGCACGCCACCAACCAGTCGTCGTCTCAAAATAACAAAATAAACTACTAACAACTAGGGCAACACAAAACAAAAACGCCTCGCACGAACCGCCCACAACAAAAAAGGACAAGCACACGCACAGCCTCTGCTGACGACCACGACGCAGCGGCACGCTGCTCCTGTCCCGCGCCCCGCGCCCCACTCGATTCACAACTCACGCGACACCGTCAACGACGGGCTCGCTTCCCGCAACCTACCACCTTTCCGCCACGACGCACAGCCACAGCCCCAGCCCCAGCCCCACCCGACGACGCCCGTGGCAACCACTGCACTTTCACCACCGCCTCCCCCTTCCCCCCCCCAAAACACACACACACACAGCCAGCCAAAAACGCACTCGCGACCCACACATGCACGTGCATCGGCACACGCCAACCACACGCAAGGCTCGAAACGAAACCGGCGTCCTTCCACGTTGCCATCAAGCTACGCGACACAAGACACAAGGAACCAACACAACAGCCGGCCCCACTAATTCCCACTCTCACGCCGCAAAAAGCACACCGAAACCGCCAAACGCACGCACATTCCCCTTCGCACTGACAACGACCGGCTCGCTACCACACACCTCTCGGCAGCCGTTTCACGCCAATTCGCCACACCGCCCACACAGTCGACAAGCGCCCGCCCTGTACGGCACACGCAACGACGCAGCGCAGCAAAGGGCGCCCGCAACACATACCTCTCCGCCGCCCGACGCGCCAACCGCCACACCACACCACACCGCCAGCCACTCGCAAATTGTGCACTGCCACCAGCCACACGTCCAACACGCCGCGCCGCCTCCGGCCACCCGCCAGGGGGCGCTCACGTCCGCGACAACAGCGCGGCCCGCCGGGCCGGGCCGAACCGAACCGAGCCGCCGCTGCTCTGCACTCGGCACGGCCACACCCTGCTGCAGACCGGGCTCGTCTCTCTGTACGCGTCTGCCTGCGCATCAACACAACACGACCTTTTTTTTTTTCTCTCTACCGCCATCCCTTCTTCTCGCGTTTTACTCGTTGTTGCAGCAGCGGCGCACACCTACACATCCACAGCCCCAGCCGAGCCGGCCTCACCTCAGGGCCCGCCGCCAGCGTCTCCTCCTCGGGCACAGGTGCGGTGCTGTGGCCGCCCATCCAACCGCATTGCTGGCCGTCCAGCCACCAGGCGTTCCCACTGCCGCGAGCCACGCCGCGCACCGACCCTGCTGCAGAAAACGAAGCATAGCCAGAGACCGACCGATACACAAAGCAAGCCGTCGCCTCGCCTCTTGTCCTTCCTGCCTTCCTTCCGCCCCCGCCCTTCTCACACCACCGCCTCTCCACTTTCGCCCCCCCCCTCCTTTTTTTTTGTTTTTTTTTGTCTTCTTCTTTCTTTCTTTCTTTCTTTCTTTCTTTCTTTGGCCCTCTCTCCTTCCCGCCATGGCGGTTACGGCACCGCCTGCAGCGGCAGATTTTTTTGCGCCCACACGCCTACTCCTACCACCATTAACCTTGCCCTGCCCTGCCCTGCCCATCAACGTCGCAGTCGAACCGACGCTTGCCAACACACTGCCCACGTTCCTTTCTCTTTTCGGCCTACGCCCATTACGCGCCGCCGCCACAGCACCTTCCCTTCCCACAGCACACCGACGTCATCACACGCACCCAAAACAGGGGCCACGACCGTGTTCCTCGCCCACTCCCATCCCGCACGGTACGCACATTCCCAACCACTAACCGCGCACCCTCCCTTTCCAATCTGTGTGTCTCTGTGTCTGTGTCCTGTCCGCGCGTGACGCCTCTCAACATCCGCCGTCCCCCGTCCCGTTTTCGCCCCCATGCCGTCGTCGCGCCGCCTCCTCCCCGTCCACCGCCGCCCCTGTCCGCCCCGCACCACACCATACACCGCTGCTTGTCCCGGCCGTTGCCACCAAAGGCGCCGACCGCAAACGCGCCACGCCGCAGCCCCCGTGCGTCTCGCGCTCGCTTGCATCTCCGTGCCGACGCTGCCTCTCTTCCCGCTCGCACTCGACCTCGACAACACAGTCTTTGGCTCCGCCACTGCGTGTTCCGGTGGTACGCACGCTGCAACACGTATGTATTCATTACCAGAGCGATGGCGAGCCATGACAGCATCTCTGTCTGACCAGAGAGTTATTTATCGTTGCTAGTCGGCGCTTGGACCGCGCCAGACGACAGTATTGGCACGCACCGGGTCGCCAGGAACAGTTGTTATATACATTGTAGCGCGAGTCGGGAGAGGTAGTAGTCGGTCGACAGTAGTAGCGGGTGGACGGTTGTACTGAGCGGGCGTCGGCGGCGTGCTCTGCTCGTCTCGCGACTCTGGTCACGGTTCGGGACGGTGTATAGTATATTGTGTTATAATCAAAAGGTAGTGTGAAGCTGCATTGCGCAAATCTGATAACGTATGTTCATTGTACTTATTTTGTTCAACAACAAAAGCCCCACTATTACTTTTTTCTAAAGTAACTTTTGTCTTTTAACGAAAAACATTCACTTTTTAAAGACTACTTCCTATGGCATTTCCCTCCAAGGAGTGCAATTAATTACCAGCCAGCACTCATTCATTGCACACAGCTGTGTAAGGGGTATCTACAATTGAGGAGCGGATATGAATGCAATTTTTTTGTTTTTTTTTTTTTTGTTTTTTGTGTGTGTTGTAACCTCCCCGCAAAATTTAAAATAATGGACAATGTTATTTACGGATGCTAATGGACATTGCGCTAATTGTAACCTCGCCCACAATGAGAGGTATTGAAAATGGCAACGAAAATGTGAAATTCGCAATCTGACTCAAATATAAATTCTTCACAACATTTAACGTCCGTTCAGTGACAAGAAACTTCAATTAAACCGAAATATCGGTCTTTGGCCCTGTGCAAAACAATCAGAATTAACGTCTTACCTCCGAATAAATGGATGTCACATTTCTGCTCTTGTTGTTGCGCAGCGCTTGGAGGAACTGCATTGCAAATAATAATATTCTCTTTTTTTGTGATTTTAGTGAAATTTTTCTTCAAAGAAGTGGAATGAAATGTGAAGTGCAACGAACTCTTTAGTTCAATAAAAAATTAAATGTTTGAAAAATGCTTTTGAAATACAAATTATTATTGGGGAACTTGTTGGAGAATAATTACAATAAATACAAAAATTTTTCATTATCTAATGATTATATTAATTAACAGTATACCTTATTCACCATCTTGACCAGTGTTGCCGACCGCCTACATCACACAACCGCACTCGGCTCCTACTACTGACCGACCGCTCTGCATGACGACTATTAGCGTACTGCACGCGACGACTACCGACAGAGTACAGCCCTCAACTACACAGAGCTACAGACTCGCAACGACTGACTGACTGACTGACTGACTGAGAACCGCTCGCAACACTCGCGCAGTCCAGCGCAAACTCTCTGGTCACAGATGCTACAATGTCTCGCCATCGCTGCTATGTTACATACGTGTTTCAGTGTCTTTTTCATTGGGGTAACGATCTTTGGCTCTTTTTATTCTGAATACAGGGCCAAAGGTCAACGCTGCTGCCCTTATACAATTTATCAGGTTTCATTGTGTCTGTTGCAATGTTACATACGGTTCATTCTTTCATTAATATTATCGTTGGGTTTGTTTTGTAGGGACGTTAACATTCTGGCACATTTTTATTACCATCGGACTCTCTGCTATTTGTGCAGGGAGGTTATACCTGGGTCCATTTCCATTTCCATTTACATTTTAATATTGATAGACTTTTTGTTTTCTTTTTTGTTTCTTGTTGTTTTTCCTTCTTTTTTTTTGCTGTTTTTTTTTTCTTTTGTTTTGTTTTGTTTTTCCCGCTCTCACCACCACCGCCGCATCACGCCTTCCGTTTTCTTGGTTTCTTTTCTGTTCTTCAACTGCTTCAACATCACCGCGCCCCATTTCCACACCACAGCCATCAGCCTCCAAGACGGGCAGGCGCAGTGTGCCATTTCCGGCGCACAAGCACACCCGTACGGTACTCTCCTCGCCCCCACGCCACCAACAACACAGCGACCACGCGGCTTTCAGGCATGGCACGGCACGGCACCGGCGAAATGCGCCGCCCCCGCCCCCTCCGCGCATCCGTCCGTCCGTCTCGCCACGTTCACTGACAGCCGCGTCTGCGGCTACACCACGACAACCACAACACAACACCGCTCCCCTCCCTGGCAACTCATTGTTTTTCTCCTCCTCTTTTGCACAAACCACAACGCCGAGCACAGGCGCAAGCCACCCACACCGCGCCCCTCCCCGTCCCGTCTTTGGCCGCCGCTCCTCGTTTCCTCGTTTGCCCCCTCCCATCTCCCGAAATGCCATGCCAGCAGCGTTACGCATGCCCCTCCCCTGTCCACACAACACTACCGCCAAACGAACAGCCTTCCGGGCCACATGCAGGGCACGCCCACCTCCAAACACTGCCAATTCACGGACGCGCGCACACACACACACACACACACACACACACACACACTCACTTTCTCGACACCTTTCTGTACGGAGGGTGCGTCATCTCGACCGTGACAGAGTGACGGCAACTATCGACGATCCATTTCCCCCCACTGGTAAAACATGTCCACTAACACCTACATACATCATTCAAGTACACAGACAATAGCATACACACAATGGGAGGGCACACGAACATGGACGGCACGGCACTGTCATACACTCTTCCTCAGAACCATATCAACAAACGTTACGTACATCCGGGAAAGCGAAAGCGAAAGCAAAGGCAAAGCCCAATGCAGCCGTCAAAGGTAACGTTCACCACGGCAGACACTTGCAGCCGCGCCGCCGTTAAACGCATTTCAGTGCGGCTCCAATACGCCTCCGACACGGGAACGTTCCGTTGCTCTACGAATGCGTTTCTCCCCTTTTTCCCTTCCTCTCTCTTTTGCCCCCCCTCCTTGCACTCTTGCCTCATTCCTCACGTTCTGCCCAGACATTCGACCGATCAAAGTCAACCTTTCGTTACCGTTCTCAGCGCGACGGTGTACAACAGTATGACGGGTGTGCCCAAGACTTCGGTTCAGTTGCGTGACGCCGGTCTATCGCGCCGATCGACAGTTACTCAAGGGGGCGACGGATCGGACCACGTCACCGACACACAAAACACTTTCAAACAAACAAATACATACCGGATGGACACAGACAAACACGTGTACAGACATTCGCCAAACAAACGACGACCGCCGCCGCCGCCGTCGTCGTCGTCTAGCGTCGCGCTTACTGTACTGCACTGGACACGCGTGCATCTTGAATGACGACATCGGTGTGCGTGCGTCGTACGCAATCAGTCAGACACGGCTATCAAAAATCAGAGTCGAATGGTACATCATCGTGCGTGTCGCCGTACACGTACAGTACAATACAACAACAATGCGTCTTAATGGCACGTTCATTTCAACGTCACTCACACACCTCCACGCTGCAGTTACGTCGCACCATTGTCAAACTCGGCGTACAGCAAAGGGAATAGTGGGCGGCAAAAACAAACAAAAAAACAACCAAACAAAAACATTTCACATTTCACCCTCGCCATGTATGATGTGCAAAAAACAAACCCGCAAACGGCCGTCGTTACGGTGACACAAAAGTCGCCGATCGCACTGTCCCCCCCCCTCGCAGACAGGTAACACACACCAACACCAATGGGTCAAAACCACTCCAACGAGGCGTGCCACCATTCCACGCCACGGCGACCAACCTCGTGGCCGTACCCCGCAACACGCTTTGACGCGCCCCCCCACCCACAATCAAAATGCACACATACATCACAGCCGTCCACACAAACAACAACAACAATTCCGCCCTTCCCGCAAAAGGCAAGTTGGTGGCCCTGAAAAGGGCCGTTTTGCCGCTCTCGCAACGGAGGAGCCTTCTCCATCCTTCCTTCCATTCCAGAGCCACCTCCTTACTTGGAGCTCGTGTACTTGGTCACCGCCTTCGTGCCCTCGCTCACGGCGTGCTTGGCCAGCTCGCCAGGCAGCAACAGCCGCACAGCGGTCTGGATCTCGCGGGACGTGATGGTCGAGCGCTTGTTGTAGTGCGCCAGGCGAGAAGCCTCGGCCGCAATGCGCTCGAAAATGTCGTTCACGAAGCTGTTCATGATGCTCATCGCCTTCGACGAGATGCCCGTGTCAGGGTGCACCTGCTTCAGCACCTTGTAGATGTAGATGGCATAGCTCTCCTTCCTCTTGCGCTTCTTCTTCTTGTCGCCCTTCGAAATGTTCTTCTGCGCCTTGCCAGCCTTCTTGGCGGCCTTCCCGCTAGTCTTGGGCGGCATCTCGAACGAGCGTACGGCAGCAGCAACACCAGTAGCAAGCGCTCCGCTCTAGTCAGCGTCTCCCCACACAGTGGCACCCGCCGCCAGCCGCCGCCGCACCTTTACCAGCTCGCCCTGTTGCGGCCGCCGACCAATGGGGCGCGCGCGCAACCGGCCGCCGCACCCGAGCCCATAAAGCACCCCCACCCCGGCTGCGCCACTACTGCTGCCGGCTACACTTGGCTGCCAGTCGCCGCGCGACTGCGGGAGGTTACGCACCTCTGCGCCACGTCCGCTGCGGTACGTCCGAGGCCACCACCAGAGATCGCCCGCCACCGGCACAGCTTCAGCATGACGTCGCCATTGTCACCGCAGTTGTCAACTGCACACTGCGTCAGTCTACTGACGCAGTAAAAAAGCAAAGTGTCGAGTGCTCTATTGTCGTGTGCTGCGTGTTACGCTCCCAGTGACACTTAGGTCCGGTCATAGAAGTGAGGTGATAGCGATCCCGGAAAGCCGGATCTAGGGCCTGTTAGTTAGGGATTCTGCAAGCCAGGGCCCTCTCCGCGGAGAGACCAGCCCGCGTTTGCTGAGGCAAAGGAACAGAACAGGCTAGAACAATCTCCGCGTGTAGGACAAATCAACTAACATGCAAAGAAAACCCCGTAAAACCTCCAAGCCGCCCCCAGAGGCCCCTGACCCAAACCCTCCCCCCCATCCACCTGCAAGTAACCCGACACAAGAAAGCCTTCCAACCAGCAGCAACGAACCGCTTCCCGCCCCTCCTCCAAGCAACGGCCCTAAGAGCTGCCAGCCCCGCCCCCTTCTTGAGATCACTGTCAACCCTCCCCAGCAAACTCCATCCTACTCGCAAATTGTATCCTCCCCAACTCGCCCCTCAACCACACCTCCTCCCTCCCCCCACAGGGCAAGCCCTCCCACCACCCCGACCACGGCCTTCAGCCACAACCTACCTCCCAATGACGCCCCATACAAACTAGAACTACACAACCTATCTCCAGGTGTCACGCAAAAATCGCTTCACACTGAACTCAAGCAATTCACGTACACGGCGATTTCCAACCTGTACATCAGGCGGGACGGGATCGCCGTGATTGAATCGCGCGAGCCAGAGTTGAAGCGTCTCATAGAGACCAAATTGTTCCCCAACTGCCACCCCAGGGCCTCCTGCAAGCTCATACTGAGCAAAAGGGACCCGATACCATCTCGTCCCCCACGCCTCCCGTCCTACTCGGTGGTAATCACCAAAGTAGAGATGGACACCACAATTGAGGACGTGAAAGAAGGCCTGTCCGAACAAAACCATGTGTTCCACAACGTGATCAGAGTGAGGTCACAAAAAACAGGCAAGCTAACCGACCTGGTCAGGGTATTCTCCACCGACAAGGACTCGCAAGACAGGCTCCTGAAAAACGGCTTCCGCCTGTTCAGCAAGTTTCACCGAGTCGAACCCTCCCGCACCCTAACCGCACTCCCAAAAACCTGTCTCAAATGCTTCAGCTACGAGCACACGGTCGAAGACTGTAATGACGTGCTGAAGTGCTCGAAGTGCGCTGGCCACCACCCAATAAAAGACTGTCCTAACAAAGAACCTAGGTGCGCGAACTGCGGAGGGGATCACCCTTCCCTGGCCAAAATATGCCCCCATTTCCCCAAAGCCCCTCTTGCACCTGAAAAAATTCAAGAGGTACGCTGCACAGACCCCCCAGCCCAGCTCTGCGACACTGTTGCCCCCACTCAACAATTCGTGCTCGTTGAGGACTACATCAGGGCAACCGCAATGGTTTTGATGAATGTAATTCCCGACAGACGCGACCAAATAGGTAAAGCTATGGCGGAGGTCGCCAAATCCTTTTTTAACCGCAAACTAACAATCCTCGCTCACGGCCCACACAGGCGGTTTGCAATTGAAGCAGAGTCTAGCCCTCCCCCGATCCAGCCTACAATCCTTTTGCCGACCATCAACCCTGACAACGATCCCCCATCCCTAACCCCCCAAGTCCCCCTACAACCGACCACACAACACCCGCAAGATGGAAGTGCGACCAAATGTAAATAAAACTACATTCGCTTTCCTCAATGTCAATGGCTTCAACAGAAAACAGCCACTAGTGGAGCGACTGGTGAGCACAAACGGCATATGCCTCATAGGCCTCGCCGAGGTTCGCGCCGGCCCCAACCCCCTACAACTCGCCAGAATGACTCAACATAGAACACTACAAACGCGAGCAAGCAGAGGAGGAGTGGCGGTCTTTCACAGCACCGACTTCCCTGCTGTCAGAGTCGACCCTCCGCCACACTTAGCCAACCTCGAGCTGATAATACTGAAGGCAAACAGCCCCCACTTGGGTCACCTGCAAATCGCGACAGTATACATCTCCCCCCAAGATCCCTTCCCTACAGAACTGATTACCTACCTGACGACCAAAGGTGAATTCATTTTAATGGGGGACTTCAATGCGCGCCACACAGCCTTTGGGGACTCAGCCACCAACACCAGGGGCGTCGCACTCCTAGACCTTTTAGATAGCCTCCCTATCATGCGCCTCAACAATTCAGCCCCAACCTTCATAAACTCCCACGGATACTCAATCCCCGACCACATCCTCTGCTCCGAAAGAATAGCCAACCGCTGCTCTGACTGCACCATAGGCGACAGTGTGGGCAGCGACCACCTCCCGTTACTATTTAACACAACCGCCTTCAGTACCTCCAAACCTCCCACAGTAACAAAAACTATTAGAGCTGAAAACAAGGGGAACTGGACTAAATTTGCAGAAATCCTTAAACACGAACTCCCTCAATCGCCGATTTCGGACGAACCTGAACTGAACGCCCACAACACTAAAATTATAGAGGCATTCAACAAAGCTTACTGCGACAGCGTCCCCCTCATTAACATCAGAGAAGGATCCATTAAAATCCCCCCCCATATCCTCAGCATCATCAGGGAAAAGAGACGCACCTACAGACAATTCAAACGGACTCTCGACCCCGCCCTAAAGCGGGAATGGAACCGTTTAAGTAGACAAGCCAGATCCGCTCTTCAGCGCTGGCGAGCTGAGATATGGGCGGAAAAGTGCAGCTCACTGAACCCAAAAGAACCTCGAAAATTCTGGCGATCCTTCAGAGACATAACAGGTACAAGTCACGCTCCCTCAAGCCCTGCGCTTGTGGTAGAAGACAATATTATAGCTGACGATCCAGGGAAAGCGCAAGTATTCCGCGACACCCTGGCGCTAGTCCACGCCTACCCCGAAGATCCTCTATTCGACCACCACCACGCTGTGAACATAAACAACATCACTGATAACCTATCCCTATCCCCAATTGCACCCACCAAAGACCAGGCCGAACTTACCCAGCCGATCAGCGACACAGAGATAACGGCAGCCATTAAAATAGGAAAAAACGGAGCACCAGGAATAGACGGCATCACGCTGAGGCAAATCAAAAACGCACCTGTGCTTCCTCTCCTCTCCTCTCTGTCCATCCTTTTCAATGCTGCGCTATACTTAGGAACAGTGCCACAACAGTGGAAGCACGCAAAAATTACAATGATCCATAAATCGGGCAAGCCACTCAACCGACCGGACTCATATCGGCCAATATCAGTTCTCCCTGTTCTCGGCAAACTCTTCGAACTCATCATCAACGCAAGAATAATAAAATTCACAGACAGACACAACGTAATTCCCAAGGAACAGGCAGGCTTCCGTCGGAATCATTCTACAACCGACTGCATAGTCAGAATAACTGACCACATTACCGAAGCCTTAAACAGAAGTGAGTGCACCCTGGCACTGTTCCTAGACATTGAGAGGGCATTCGACAAGGTATGGCACAGAGGGCTCATATATAAGCTCTGGACTCAGGGATTCCCACCCATGATCTGCAAACTAATCTGCAATATCCTATCCAACCGGAAGGGGCAGGTAATAGTAGGAGGAACTCTATCTGACCCCTTCACCCCCGAAGCCGGAGTGGCACAAGGAGCAGTACTATCCCCTACCCTATACAAACTATACACCGCCGATATTCCGAAACCAGAGACTTGGTGCGAAGACCTTGCCCTCTACGCAGACGATACCGCCTACTGGTGCTCCGGTACCTCAACTGCCGACGTACAAACCCTAGCTAAAGTCTACATCAGCAAACTTGAAAGTTGGATGTGCAAGTGGCGCATAAAACCGAACCCCATCAAAAGCCAACTAATCCTCTTCCGTCATAGGCATCTCTGCCAAAAACGTAACCAGACCCCAGACTCCCTAAAGATAACCCTATGGCACAAAGAAATTCCCCCGAAAAGCACAGCCCAATATCTAGGTGTCACACTGGACTACACCCTAAGTTGGCAACCGCACACCTCCCGCATCATTGACAAAGCGCGCGCCCGCATGAATTTAATTAGACTAATAAAGGGGAAATTCTACGGCGCCCCCCCCTGGGTCTTAATCCATACATATAGCTGCTTCGTTAGGCCCGTACTCGAATACGCAGCAATTACCTGGCTCAGCTCAACAGCGCAAACCAACAGGGTGCAGGCACATGACAGACGCAATCTCCGCATTGCCGGGCGTTTAAATCCAAACACCGCCTCCACTGACATTCATACCATTACAAACACCATCCCAATACCAGAAAGATGCCGCTTCCAAACAGCAAACTATGGATCGCAAAGACTTATAACAGATGGACCGATAAGGGAAATACTAACAAGTAAACACTGGAAATTCAGGTACCCCCACTTCCAATACCCGCTCCCAGCATACACAATAGCAAAATGTATTCAAGAAAACATACCAGAGCACATCACACCAGTCTTACACCTCATACAAGATTTAGAAGGCTAGATATCAGAGACATGTAAAAGAAAAAAGACAAAACTACTCCTAAGGAGCACCAAATAAACAATATTTACATAGAATAAGACAAGCAAACTAGGATAGGATGAGAGACTCTGGTCCACAAGATAAAGAGAGAACTCATAATAGTTAGAACTGCGATAATACACTAGGTTAGTAAATCAGATAATAGACAAAATCAGATTATAGACAAAATTATGTAGAACAAGTCAAGTAAACTAGGATAGGATAAGAGACTTGGTCCGTAGGTATAGAAAAAACTCAAAATAGTTAGAATTGCGGTAGTAAACTAGGCTAGTAAACCAGACTAAGAAATAACTTGCAAGAATAGAATATAATCACATAGCTGAATATTCGTTCCGCCCTAGCTGAGGTTTTGGTGGTTTTCCTCAAGCTGTAAGGCGAATGCCAGGGCGAGTATACCCACCAAAAAAGAAAATATAAATATGTATTGAATATTCAGAAAAGAAAAATACACCTAAGTTGAAATGGAGTGAACTCAAACAAAAAGAAAAACAATCCCCATTTAATGAAATAAACTGTGACAAAACAGCATTACATTTCTCCAACCTCCATGGCTGAAAAGCGGATTATATCGCGCAACAACAGCCACACGTTCTCAATCCCAGAGGCGTGGAAAAAAAAAAAAAAAAAAAAAAAAAAAAAAAAAAAAAAAAAAAAAAAACTCCGCTGCTCGACTCGCTGCCGCTCGCACCGGTCGTTTTCGTTTCCGTTTCGTGTGCACCGTCGCTAGCCCATCGCCATGTCCGGACGCGGAAAGGGAGGCAAAGTCAAGGGCAAGTCAAAGTCCCGCTCAAGCAGGGCTGGGCTCCAGTTCCCGGTCGGCAGAATCCACCGCCTCCTGCGCAAGGGAAACTACGCAGAGCGCGTCGGCGCCGGGGCGCCCGTCTACCTCGCCGCCGTCATGGAGTACCTCGCGGCTGAGGTGCTCGAGCTGGCCGGAAACGCGGCCCGCGACAACAAGAAGACGCGCATCATCCCGCGCCACCTGCAGCTTGCCATCCGCAACGACGAGGAGCTCAACAAGCTCCTGTCGGGCGTCACCATCGCACAGGGTGGTGTCCTGCCCAACATCCAGGCCGTCCTGCTGCCAAAGAAGACCGAGAAGAAGGCCTAAAGGAGGCCAGGCAATCGCAGCGCCGCGTGCTCCCCTGCACGCAACGCGCTTTGCCGGCTCGGCTCTGCTCGGCCCACAACAATCGGCCCTTTTCAGGGCCACCACACAAACCTACGTCCAAAGCAAAATTTCAGTCGTCCTCGCCGCACCTTGTTTTGTTTTAACTTTGCACTTTCACAGCACAGCCGCCGCCGGCGCACGTCCGCCATCTTGTCGTCCACACAGCCCGTGTGGCCCAACACACGCACACATTTTGCACGGTCGCAGTCGCCTTCCAAACGACAACGGCAGCAATAATGACCATTGTTAAAGGGAGGCGTGTCGACACACCGCCCTCCACTCCCGCGCGCAACGGCCGTCGACACGAACGAAACAGCTGATCCGGCCGCCTATGCCCACACGCCTTGCCTCGGAAACCCCAACGCCGCCGCAAACACACAGGGCCAAACGACGCAAGCAAATAATCACCGCCTCTCGCACAACAACACACAGCCCGCCATCTCCGTCGCGATCGACACACAATAACAAACACAAACGAAGCAGCTCCACACACAGCCAGCCACATGACACGTTTCCTTTCCTTCTCCCCTCCCAGTCACATCACGTCGCTCAAACGGAAAGAAAGAAACAAAGAGAGAAAGAAAGAAAGAAACAAACAACACAGCGCACACACGCAGCAACAACACAGACTCTTTCGCACTTTTCAACTTCCGAACAGTGTGGTGGCCCTGAAAAGGGCCGTTTTCTAGTCTCTCCCACCCACAAGCACGGCCGCGGGAAGGCCAGCGCCCGCTGCGACGCAGCCTAACCGCCGAAACCGTACAGGGTGCGCCCCTGCCTCTTCAGGGCGTACACCACGTCCATGGCCGTCACAGTCTTGCGCTTGGCGTGCTCAGTGTACGTCACCGCGTCGCGGATCACGTTCTCCAGGAACACCTTCAGCACCCCGCGGGTCTCCTCGTAGATCAGACCAGAGATGCGCTTCACGCCGCCCCTGCGAGCCAGGCGGCGGATGGCGGGCTTCGTGATGCCCTGGATGTTGTCGCGCAACACCTTGCGGTGCCGCTTGGCGCCACCCTTGCCGAGCCCCTTTCCTCCCTTGCCGCGGCCTGTCATCCTTCCTCGGGCAAAGCAAAACGTGCACAAACAGCAGCTGCAGCGGCTGGCGAGTCGGCTACGGTCTGCGCCCAGCGCGCCCGCCGCCCCCCTATATAGACTCTGGCCCGCCCTCCCCCCACCACGCGCAACCGAGGGCATATAAGCGCAGCACGGAGGCGCGCGGGCCCGTTGTCAAGGCAGCACCGGACGCCGCGCCGCACCTAACCTCCACGCACGCCGCTCCGCTACCGCTATGGCCCGCACAAAGCAAACGGCCCGCAAGTCCACCGGCGGAAAGGCGCCGCGCAAACAGCTCGCCACCAAGGCGGCGAGGAAGAGCGCGCCCGCCACCGGAGGCGTCAAGAAGCCCCACCGCTACAGGCCGGGCACCGTCGCCCTGCGAGAAATCAGGCGCTACCAGAAGAGCACAGAGCTGCTCATCCGCAAGCTGCCATTCCAGCGCCTAGTGCGCGAGATCGCCCAGGACTTCAAGACCGACCTGCGCTTCCAGAGCTCCGCAGTCATGGCCCTGCAGGAGGCCAGCGAGGCCTACCTCGTCGGCCTCTTCGAAGACACCAACCTGTGCGCAATCCACGCCAAGCGCGTCACCATCATGCCCAAGGACATCCAGCTCGCGCGCCGCATCCGCGGCGAGCGCGCCTAAACCGCGCCGCGGCACCGCACCGCCCAAACAAAAACGGCCCTTTTCAGGGCCACTAACATCTCTCCGTCGCGAGCAAACTTTGTCGGTCGCCTGCCTCTCGCCCCGCAACCCAAAAACAAAAACCACCACTTCCCGTCCGTCCGCCACACCCGCTCACTCTGCCTGCCTGCTAGCAGCGCGCAACAATCACACATCATCCCTCCCCGGCGCTCACAGCGCACAATACCCAACGGCCGACGTCACACCGCACGGGTGGCTGGCTGGCCGGCCGCCGCTTTCGTTTCGAAAACAAAAAAACCCGCACTCCACTCCGACGGCCAACGGCCAGGCAGGCGCGCTCGCTCGCTCTACACGCCACCGAAATCCCCGCCGACTCCTTCCACATCTCAACGTGCCCCCCCTTGCAAAACATAACACACACACAAACGAACAAAACAAAGACCAGACACGACTCGACAAGACAGACATCCGAGAAGAACGAACGCAGGCAAGCCAACCAACGTATTCAAACAAAACAACGTGACAGAAAACCAACCGTCGGCCGCCGCCACAAACACGGCGACAATCACAACCACGACAACAACAACACCGCTTACCGCTACCGCCGCCCACACCCGCCACCGACCCCCGCAATCCAACCACCACGGCACGCAAACAGCATCCCCACGGGCATACAGAAACGCCAGACAGACACCCACACCAAACGCAACACGACAATCAAAACCTTCCCCGACGTGCTTTGATGGCCCTGAGAAGGGCCGTTTTGGGCCGCGCGTCTCTTGCGCGCCACTAGACGACGACGGGGGGTGGGGACGACGGAGTCAAGCGCCAAACCCTTCCTTTCCCATCTCTTTCTCCTCTACTCTACTTCTTCTTCTTGGGCGAAGCCTTCGCCTTAGACGGCGTCGTCGCCTTCTTCGGGCGCGGCGCCTTCGGCTTCTTCGTCGGAACCTTGGCGGCCTTCTTCGCCTTCGACGGCGACTTGGCCTTGGCCGGCTTGGCCGCAGCCGCCTTCTTCGCACCCGCGGGAGCGGCCGACGCCGCAGACGCCTTCTTGGCGGCGCCCGCCTTCCGACCGGTCGCCGCCTTCACGCCACCAGCCTTCTTTGCGCCGGCCGCACGGGCGCCCTTCTTCTCCTTGCTGGCCGGAGCGGCGCGCTTCTTCTTGGCACCGCCAGCACGAGCCTTGCCGCCCTCGGCCGCCCCCCCGCCGCCGGCGCCGGCAAGCTTGAACGAGCCGGACGCGCCCTTCCCCTTCGTCTGCACCAGCTCGCCCGCCACGACGGCCGACTTGAGGTACTTCTTGATAAACGGCGCCAGCTTCTCCGCGTCCAGCTTGTAGTGCGCGGCAATGTACTTCTTGATCGCCTGCAGCGACGACCCGCCGCGCTCCTTCAGACTCTTGATGGCGGCCGTCACCATCTCAGAGGTGCGCGGGTGCGCAGGCTTGGCGCGCGGCTTCTTCGCAGACGACGCAGACTTGGCCTTCTTCGTAGTGCCGGTGGCGGCGGGTGCCGCAGCAGTCTCGTTCGTAGCCGCCTGATCTGCCATTTCGACGACGCGCGTAACACACAGCGAGAGCGAGCGGGACGGCAGGCACGCAAGCACAGCACAGCAGCAGAGCAGAGAATCACAAGGCCCAGCCAGTGTCGCGGGCGGGCGCGGACGGCCGAGAGAGCGGCCGCCACTCTGCGCGCCGCCGCGCCGCGCCTCCCGCGCTTGCTACCGCCCAACGTCCGACAGCCTGTGCGGAGCAGCCCCAAACCTGCGCCACAACCGCCCGCGCCTTTCAAACCACCGAGGATGGGGCTACACACAGCCACACCACAGTCGCCAACCAGTCGCCACGGCAGCGCCGCAAACCACGGCCAAACTGCAGCTACCGCGCGCTACAGCCTGGGTCGGCCCGCCGAGAATCGCCGCCCCCGCCCAAATGCCGCCCCCACAGCCCCAGCCGACGACCCGCCACAATGGCCAAACCTTCGGCAAAACTCCCACACCGTCGCCGCGGCAGCCCGGCCAGCGCGGCCGGCGCCACAGCCACACAAGCCGAGGCGTGCGGCGATGACGGCCGTGCAAACGCGCCTCCGCCGCCCCATCGCCTTCCGTCGCCCTCCCGCCGTTTCCCGATCGGCCCGCAGCCGTCGGGCCACATCGCGCGCCGTCCTCCTCCTCTCGCCCGCCAACATTCACAGCCGTTTCTCAACAATTGCCCGCCGCAAACGGACGCCGCCTGCGCAACAGGCGCCGCCGCCCCTCGCCGCTTCCGACCCAACCCCTCGACCGAGGCAAACCGCAATCCGAATCTACAGACCAACCCAATCTGCCGTCAGCACACACGACAGCCGACCTTACACTTTACGCGTTACACATTACGTTTACACGTCTAGGTTAGGTTAGGTTAGGTTAGGTGGACGTGGGTTAGGTTAAGGGGACTTGGGTTAGGTTAAGCGTCAAACTTAGGTTAAGCATTCAAACACGTCAGGCGTCAGAGGTTAGGTTAGGTTAGGTTACACGTTAGGTTAAGGGGTCAGTGCTAGGTTAAGAAGCGCCAAACGTAGGTTAAAAAAGCGTTCAAACCGTGAGGCGTGAGCCGGACAGCTTACCTTACGTAGACGTTAGGGGCTCACAGGCTGAGCTCACCTCGCCACACCACAGGTTAGGTTCGGTTCGCTCGGCTCAGCGTAAAGCGCCGAGGTCAGGGTTACGTTCGTTCACCTTCGGGCGCCACACTTTCGGTTGAAAGGTCGCGACGGGACGACGTCGGCAGGCGCGCCGCAAACGAACAAAAACGTACAGACGACGTCGAAAACCGCCGACAGACGGGGGAGCAGCACGACCACGACCAGATACCGAGCGCGAACGAGACACACGCGAACCACCCCCACCGGCCAAAGGGCACCACACAACAACCCAGAGCACCACGTGTCGACACCAGAGCAACCCGCCGCTCACGCGACATGGCTGGCACCGAAGGGCAACCGCCCGCAACTGCGCTTTCCGCGCCGGCCCGGATGCACGTCGTGCTACAACAACACCACTACCGTACACAGCCGCTGTTCACAACATCACTATCATGCGCGCCCGCGGCTCGCCGCCGTCGCAGTCGCAGTCGCAGCCCCAACGCCAGCACTTTTGCACCACCATTCACACGCACCGCAACACAGCTCGCCGACACAGCCGAACAAAACAAACACCACACAACAACAGCAACAACGCCGCCGCCTCTACTTGTGCCGGCGACCCACCCCGCCGATGGCGCACCTTTCGCCAGCCGGCAAATCGACACACACACACCCACCCACCCACCCACCCCCCGGGGCCCAGTGCAAAAACAAAACACACAAAAACAAAAAAACAAAACAAAAACAAACGACACGGGAAGCGCACACCGCCACTTCGCGCGCACGCCACCAACCAGTCGTCGTCTCAAAATAACAAAATAAACTACTAACAACTAGGGCAACACAAAACAAAAACGCCTCGCACGAACCGCCCACAACAAAAAAGGACAAGCACACGCACAGCCTCTGCTGACGACCACGACGCAGCGGCACGCTGCTCCTGTCCCGCGCCCCGCGCCCCACTCGATTCACAACTCACGCGACACCGTCAACGACGGGCTCGCTTCCCGCAACCTACCACCTTTCCGCCACGACGCACAGCCACAGCCCCAGCCCCAGCCCCACCCGACGACGCCCGTGGCAACCACTGCACTTTCACCACCGCCTCCCCCTTCCCCCCCCAAAACACACACACACACAGCCAGCCAAAAACGCACTCGCGACCCACACATGCACGTGCATCGGCACACGCCAACCACACGCAAGGCTCGAAACGAAACCGGCGTCCTTCCACGTTGCCATCAAGCTACGCGACACAAGACACAAGGAACCAACACAACAGCCGGCCCCACTAATTCCCACTCTCACGCCGCAAAAAGCACACCGAAACCGCCAAACGCACGCACATTCCCCTTCGCACTGACAACGACCGGCTCGCTACCACACACCTCTCGGCAGCCGTTTCACGCCAATTCGCCACACCGCCCACACAGTCGACAAGCGCCCGCCCTGTACGGCACACGCAACGACGCAGCGCAGCAAAGGGCGCCCGCAACACATACCTCTCCGCCGCCCGACGCGCCAACCGCCACACCACACCACACCGCCAGCCACTCGCAAATTGTGCACTGCCACCAGCCACACGTCCAACACGCCGCGCCGCCTCCGGCCACCCGCCAGGGGGCGCTCACGTCCGCGACAACAGCGCGGCCCGCCGGGCCGGGCCGAACCGAACCGAGCCGCCGCTGCTCTGCACTCGGCACGGCCA